>NW_006238967.1:710107-734488 GCF_000226075.1 Solanum tuberosum
CAAGTTGAAATCTTTAAGTCTACAAGTTGAAGTCTTCAAAAAATTTAAGTATGCAAGCTAAAGTTTTCAAATTTTTTCGCCTTAAGAATACCATAAATTACCTTTCTTAGGGCGGGGATTTGTATCTATCCGCTTTCGCCTTAAGAATACCATAAATTACCTTTCTTAGGGCGGGGATTTGTATCTATCCGCTTTCGCCTTAAGAATACCATAAATTACCTTTCTTAGGGCGGGGATTTGTATCTATCCGCTTTCGCCTTAAGAATACCATAAATTACCTTTCTTAGGGCGGGGATTTGTATCTATCCGCTTTCGCCTTAAGAATACCATAAATTACCTTTCTTAGGGCGGGGATTTGTATCTATCCGCTTTCGCCTTAAGAATACCATAAATTACCTTTCTTAGGGCGGGGATTTGTATCTATCCGCTTTCGCCTTAAGAATACCATAAATTACCTTTCTTAGGGCGGGGATTTGTATCTATCCGCTTTCGCCTTAAGAATACCATAAATAACCTTTCTTAGGGCGGGGATTTGTATATATCCGCTTTCGCTTTAAGAATACCATAACCTTTCTTAGGGCGGGCATTTATATCTATCCTCTTTCGCTTTAAGAATACCATAAATTACCTTTCTTAGGGCGGGGATTTATATCTATCCGCTTTCGCCTTAAGAATACCATAAATAACCTTTCTTAGGGCAGGGATTTGTATATATCCGCTTTCGCCTTAAGAATACCATAACCTTTCTTAGGGCGGGGATTTATATCTATCCGCTTTCGCCTTAAGAATACCATAAATTAGGGGGGGGGGGGGGGGGATTTGTATCTATCCGCTTTCGCCTTAAGAATATCAGATGTATGATAGAATTTAAAGTTAACTTCGAAAAAATCACCTAGAAAGATTCTGAAGGTATTAAATCTTGAATTTTGTTTATGTTGTAGACCTTTGTGTCTAGATTCTAATTAATCAAGCAACTTGTGATTTCGTTGTTCCTACATCAAGACACAAGAGTTTTAGTAAAGCCACACAAATCTGAAATTTTCAGTATGACAGAATTTAAAGTTATTTTCAAAAAATCATCTAGAAAGATTCTGAAGGCATTAAATCTTGAATTTCGGATATGTTGTAGATCTTTGTGTCTAGATTCGAAATAATCAAGAAGCTTGTGATTTCGTCGTTCCTACATCAAGACACGAGAGATTTAGTAAAGCCGCACAACTCTGAAATTTTCAGCATGGCAGAATCTAGAGCTAACTTCAAAAAATCATCTAAAAAGATTCGGAAGGTATTAAATTCTGAATTTTGAATATGTTAGAGATTGAGAAGTCTAGTTTCTGGAAAATCAAACCGTTCATGATTTGAATTTTTCTACAATGAGATATGAATTTTCTACGACAGACGTGTCAAGCTGTAAATAAATAAAAAATGACGAAATTCAGAAAAAGGGAGGAAAATTACCTTGAATTATGCCCCTTTCATCATAGGCTTGTAGCTCACGATCTGTAATTGAAGACAAAATTGTGGATATAATGTGTCTATTTATAGATGTCATGTGATGGGAATAAAATCATTCTCCTAGTTCAATTAAAATTCCTTTTTTATTAGGACAATAGAAAAGGACATGAATTTGAAATTGAGTGGAACTACAATTCCTAGTTCAACTGCAATTTGAAAATTGTAACTTAAATGGCGTCATAAAATAAGATTTTGAGTCGGTGATTTATCCTACTACAACTCCAATTTGGGATAAAATTTGCATCATAATATAAGATGCATATTTAATATGCTCACCTTCCACGACAACGTGACATGAGTCCTTCTCCTAGACCAATAGCAATTCCTTCTTTTTTGGGTTATGCTAAAGTAAATTGACATAAATACTCTCCTGACCGAATTGGTTTTCCTATTGCTAGTGGCATGTTTGCCACGTAAGATTAAAGGGGTCACATGCCCACCCCAATTACATGTATTGGAGTCTGACAATAAATTAGAACATTGCATGGATATGGTAAATAAATTACTATTTAACTAATACTTCAAGTCTAGTCTTCAGAAGATAAAATATCCCAACAAGACTTGAAGTAGGGGGCATTTGTAATCATTTAAAATTAATTTAAATATAAATTTATTAAAATGATTCGGATTATATTAAATTCATTAATATATTAGTCCAAATAAATATTATGGATTGATATAATTGAATTAATTATTTAAATTCAATAAATATGAATTTAATTAAAGCCTGCTCCATAAAGCCCATATGTCATGTCACTTAAATCTGATTGGCCGAAGAGAATCTTATTCCAATCACAACTCCCCTATCCTAAAACTATAAATAGGGGTCTTCATAATTCAGAAAAGAGAACGAAGAATTCTAACAAGAAGCTAGAGAAAGCTCGTGGATCAAAAGCCGCAATTTCTCTACAAGTTCAAGAATTCGAGAATTCAAGTGTTCAAAGTTCAAGATTTGAAGAAGTCAAGATCAAGTTCAAGAACGATCAAGATCAAGACCGCCGGATTCAAGATCAAGCTCGAAGCCCTTGAATTCAACTAGAAAGTCAAGATCAAGATAAAGTTCAAGTCAAGATCAAGTTCAAGTCCAAGATCAAGATAGAGATCAAGATCAAGTCCAAATCCAAGATCAAGATCAAGATAGAGATCAAGATCGAGATAAATTCCAAGTTCAAGATCAAGCTCAAGAGCCCTTGAATTATATTTGAAAAGGCGAATTCAGAGGAATTATAGAGATTGTAACACTCGCACTTGAAATAATAAAACGATTGTTGCATAATTTTTTTCGTTCTTGATTATTGTTTTCTCGACGCGAATTTTATTGCTTACACATTTTTCAAGACATTATATTTATTATATTCAAATGGTGATATAAACTATCCTTCTATTTATAGTTTTGTAAGAAATGTGCAAAGTAAATAGTGAACAAGTATTATTGGATAGCGGGAGTACATCTAATACATGAATAACTATATTATTCATGTATTAATTTTAGAAAAAAGAGTAAAAAAAAATTGTCCCTCAACTTTCATTGATTAGTTGATTTTATCCTTACCATTAAAATAAAGTTGTTCTTACCCCTGCCCTCTACAAACTTATCACCCGTAGTCCAGTGTTTTAAAAGGCGGGGGCGTGAGGCGAGGCGGTTTACTCAGTATAGGGCGAGGCGTAAGCCTCGAGATGTGGGGCGTAGGTCCTATGGATCTTTAAATTTTTAATTAATAATATAGTATAATAATATAATAACACAAAATTATAAAAATAAATCAGTAGTTTGAAATAATTACAAATATGATCAAATAAACTAATAGAAATAAAAGTTCTAACATGATTATACAAGTATAAATAATCGGATATCTCAACTTTCTAATAATAAAAGAATCATTATTTGTCAAAAATATTTTTTTTTCACACCATACGATTTACCCCCTAAAAGAAAATAATTAATAGCCTTACTGGTATTATAATAAAAACATCACTACATCATGAATAAAAATAAAATTACTTTCAAATAACTAAATAAAATATAATAATTTTGAGATATATGACAAAACCATGAAGACCAATTCGTGATGTATTTTTAAAAGAAATGTTACGTAATCTATAATTAATTTCACATTGTTACCAACTAGGAAAAATGCGATACTAAAACTTGTTATTTGAGTTATTCTCAATCTTCTTATCTCTATAAATTAAAAATTATTAAGTATCATTTAATTATTTAAGAATTATGAAGGTCAACAATGTTAATTAAATATTTTAACACATAATTTGTGTAAGATCTGTTAGGCGAGCCTCGAGCGTTGGGTGTTGGATGTTAGGCGTGCTTAGGGCGTACAATCAGGCGCTTAGGGCATAAGTCTTACAGAACTAAGTCCCACACTTTGAGTCTCGGAGCGTTTTGCTAGAGCCCCGCCCTAGGGCGAGTCCCAATAGAGCTTTTCAAAACACTGATTCGTACCCTCCAAACTAATGGTTTTCCCCAAATCGATCTCAAATTCCCAATCAAATTCGACCCTTAACCCACTTAATTTGATCAGAGATATCAAATGCATAAAAAAAAAAGTAAAATCACAAAATGGATTCACCAAAACCCATTTCAATTTCTAATTGAACAGAGAAATTTCCACCCATTAATGAGCTTTTAAGAAACAATGTTGGAAGCAAAAGCAGAGAGAGAAGACGTGTCAACCCTAGTTTTTAAGAAGCAATGTTGGAAGCAAAAACAAGAACAATGTTGCTATTGAAATATTCCAAAAACCTTCTTCCCCAAAAGTCACTTATATAGATGTGTTAACTGGTTCTTCAAATCCGCCGCACACGACGGTGAAAATGGCAACACGAGGCGGTCGAATTCCACCATAAAACTACAACAAGAAGAAAGAAACTAAAAAAGATCTTGCTATTGCAATTTCGGATGAAAAATCATCTAATTACACAAATTCAAATATGTGATTTTAGTTGTGAATAAGGGGTATGTTGTTTTTTATTTGGGTATTTTGAAAAGGTTGAAATTATGATTCCAAAGTGGAACTCGCTTGTAAAAACTCAAAATTCGAACTCAAGCTCCATTAATGGCTATGTAGTTTTCTTAGTTGATTCTTCAAGTTTCAGTTTCCAATTCAACAACAAATACCCTTAAAAACTTTTAACTATGGCGTCAAAGATATTTACAAATTGAGCAACAACTACAACAGATTCAATCACAAGGGAGAAATTGACTCTTTTTGTTTTGGGTGGACTCAGCAAAATTGAGGACATTGAAAATTATATTTGATTTTGTTCATAATGATGATAGGTTTTTTTATGTGGGTTGGATTAAAAAAGGGTTTCGTTCTAAATGAGTTTTAAATGGGTAATTCGGGTTGAAAATGAGAATTTGAGATTGATTTGGGGGAAATCGTTAGTTTGGAGGGTACGGGTAATAAATTTATAAACGACAAGGGTAAGAACAACTTTATTTTAACCTTAAGAGTAAAGTCAACAACTAAATGAAAGCTAAGGGGTATTTTTTTATCCTTTTTTCTTAATTTATACCATGATTGGTTTGTAAATAGGATAAAAGTTATTCATGTATTAATTTTATAACATGCTTTTTCTTTTTTTGCAAATAGGATAAAAGTTAATGTTAATATCTTGTACAATGCTTGGTTGATAGTCTTCTAATATTGTATAAAAGTTATTCATGTATTCATTTTATACGGTGTTTGGTTGCATTTTTGTAATCCTACATAATTAATACTTAAATAACTTATGAGGGAATCTATATAAGGAGTAGGAAATCTTATTTAAGCGAAGATTTGAATAATAAGCTTTGCAAAAAAAAAAAATTGCAGATTTTTTTGTGAACGTTCAATGTGGATCATTATATATATCTTTTATTCACGCGAACCTTTGAAGATGCATGGTCAATGTAAATTTTTATTAGTTAAATGCATATATTTATTTCAATTTGTTGAGGTTCAATCATGTAATTGGCCGGATCTCAATAATATTACCTTATAAGCGATATTTGTTGTGTATTTTTCTTGTCATCTAACCAGATATGTTTGCACGTGCATTTCACGTTAAATTGTTCAAATGTCATATGAACATGTGAAGAGAACAACTATATTTTATTTTTTAGAACTATTTTTTGTATATTAATTTTTATTTTATAAGTCATAACATAATAAATGACGTTCTTGTTGTTTGCTCTCATATTTGACTTCTCAATTGACTCTGTAAATAAATAAAGCTAGTTATCTGACTGTCCATAGTTAACTGGGAAATATTTCCTCTATTTTTACAGGAAAAACTAAAAACTGAAATTAAAGAATATATTCTATATGTGAAATCATATATATAATCACATGTTTATCTTACACCCAACAAAGATATAGTTCATGTACTTGTAAACAATTTTCAATTTATTCAATAAAGCATGATTCGTCCAAGGAAAAATAACAACACTGTGTTATCACATATATAGGGGTTGTATAATAATATGAAAAATTATTGGTCAAATGTTAAGATAAGAAAAGATGAAAGATAGAAATAATTAATGTAATAACAATGAGAATTCATAATCTTATAACTAAAGAATGTTAAAGAGTAAGAATAACATTTGTAATAATTAGTAATAACTAAGAGAATTTATAATATCATAACTAAAGAATTAATGTGCAATAGCTGTATTTCTAATAAATTTTATACTAACATAAATAAATAGGACTTTTAATGTGCAATAGTTGTATTTCTAATAAATTTTATACTAACATAAATAAATAGGACTTTTAATTAATGTTGCTATATTTTTATATAGTTATTAGATTTTAATTTAGTGTATGGACAAAATGAAAATGTTTATTCCATATTATTGAAAATAAAATTTATTTTGTAAATGATAATTTTTAAATGATTCATATATATTCACATATTTTCACAATTGTTGTGAGATTTTTTTTTTTAAATAAAAAAAGAACTCGAAACAATTTAAAATAATATATTTTGAAGTTAGAAGATCTTGTTAACTTGAAGTTAGAAGATCTTCGTCTAAAATACTGTAATATTAATAAATAGTAAATAAGTAAAACAAAAGGGCAATGTTTCTATAGTAATAACTATTTTGAAGCAAACTTTCTAACATTCTAAATCACATAAGTAACATTGATAAATAAAGTCATTCTTTTGTCTTGAGCATCAAAAAAACAAGGCATAATACATATATTGGACCCTAAACTTGGCTTCAAATTTTAACTTTGACCTCCAACTTTTATAGAGCACAAACAGGCACTTTAACTATCCAACCTTTTAATAAATAAACACGCGATTTTTGGAGGCAAAGAGCGTGAAATGCAAACGCTCCCTCGTGTATTAGTGAGCCACTCAGTGGCTGCCAACTAATTAAATACTTTACACGTCCAGTGAAATGCAAACGCTGCCACGTGTATTAGTGAGCCACTCAATGGCTGCCAACTAATTAAATACTTTACACGTCCATTTAGAACTAAAAAAAAAAATTAAAATTACTTTTAATTAATATACAAGGGTTATAGCTCTTTTTCCACAATGACAAAAAAAATTAGAAGCCATTTGCACTAAATATGAGCACAAATCGTTTTAAAAGAGAGGAAAAAAATTTTGATTTGAAAGAGGAGGAAAGAGAAATGAGATTTTGATTTGGAAATATAAAGATATTATATAAAAGGGATTGATTAAGGGTAGATTTGTCATTTTAGCATTTTTTTACTGTTGTGGGCCTCAAAAATTACTCCTAACTCACGCAAAATACGTGCACATCACGCGTTTTTCCAGGTAGGACACGCGTGTTTATTTATTAAAAGGTTGGATAATTAAAGTGCATGTTTGTGCACTATGAAAGTTGGAAGTCAAAGTTGAAATTTGAAGCCAAGTTTAGGGTCCAATATATGTATTATGCCAAAAAACAAAATGTGACAATTCTCTAACTCTTGAGAAGTTTAATAATTTTGGAAAAAGATGCTCAGAAGCATATATTTACATCACATTATAAATTGTTAAAAAAAAACAATAAATTTAGACTACATCATGTTAACTTCATATATTGGAACAATACATACTAATGTATATATTATGCAAATTGATGGCCTTTCGGTAGTGCCAATCGAGAAGTTCATCAGTCAACAATTCTGAGGAAAACAAACAAGGCAGTTCACTCAAACATCAAAGACCACTATCAAAAGAGGAGGTAAAGACAACCGCATTTTGACAATAATAATGACGGCGTGTTCATTCACAAACTATTAAAAAAGAAGAGAAAAGGTGAAGGTACAAAATGCAACGTAGAGACACCAGAGAAATATTGAGTGAAGGGAAAGGACATATATGTTTCCTGTAATCCTCAAGATAAAATTTCTCCTCTTTTTGCTTAATTCTTCAATTGTTGGTAGAACATTGAAGCATATCATCAAAGAGGAGTTAACACCACAACCATGCACTTAGCAAGTTACAAATGGACCACTATTATCAACTGACTTAATTTTGATATGATAAAATTATTGCAGAAAAGGCAGCACCGGGCTGTCATACAACTAATGGCACAAGTAATACACCGAGAAAAATGTACATTTTCTGTTTTCACAAAAAATAAATCTTTCTTTCCACTCACAAACTCGACAGTAATCAGCATATACTAAGAGCAAAGGCATCACTTATAGCCTTATTCGAACCCACTCAATGAAAATAAATCACACGAAATCTTTTAAAATGCAAGTAGAAGAAGAGTAGAAGATTAAAAAATATTGTGGTTGAAAAAAAGAAAGGAAGCCCCTCTATTTATAGTCAACAAAGGGTGGTATGAACAAGTATTTTTTGTGTCTTATCAGAAAAGTCATGACCTTTTGAGAAGTCACAACCCTTTAGAAAAGTCACAACTTATTAAAAGAGTCACAATTCTTTAGAAAAGTCACAACTCATCGAAAAATCACAACCCTTCGAAAAAAGTCACAACTTATCAGAAAAGTCACAACTCATCGAAAAAGTCACAACCTAAGTTAGGAATATTATAGTAATTTAACATTCAAGTTAGGAGTTCATGCTTTTAAGGTAACTAGTTTTAATGCACGTGCGTTGAACGTGAATATAAACCATGTACGACACTATTTTTAAAAATAATTTAATATTATTAAATAAAAAAATTCAGTAAACAATTATAAAATGAATGATAAATTATAAGTTCATATTAATAGTGAATACAAATTTTCTTATGATTACTACTGAAAGTTAGTCACTCTTAAAATATCTTAGTTATATACTTTCTCCTCCCTCCCCCATGGTGCACTACTTAGTTATTACTGTATTGTTTGAGTTCATACTTTTGATATAATATAATAATATAAATAAATATTGAAATAAAATATAGAAGATATATGAAATTGGATGTTTTTTTGTTGGAGTATTATTTTAATTTAACATTCATGTTAGGGAGAGTTCAAATTTCACTGAACTTTGAGAATGTCAACGTATGTAAATCAAACTTGAGTTTTAAGAAGATAAGAATAGAAAACATAAAAAGATCGCATTTTTAAAATGTGAGGAGACCCCTCAATTTATAGTTATGAAAGGGTAGTATGAGCATTTGCATATTTCTTATCATAAAAAGTTACAACCCTTCATAAAGGTTACAACTCATCGAAAAAGTCACATCTTTTTTAAAAAGTCGTAACAATTCAATGTGAAAAGGTGTTTGCTTTAAATATAAATATTTTATGAAGAAGAACAATGAAAAACATTAAAAATTGTAGTTTAAAATATGAGGAAACCCCTCTTTATTATAGTCAATAAACTATAGTGTATGAAAAAAAATGTGTATTGTACCTTATAAAAGAAAAGTCGCAGCCCTTCGAAAAGGTCACAATTTATTAGAAAAGTCATAACTCTTTGAAAATGTCACAATCCTTCGAAAAAATCATAACTCTTCATAAAAGTCGCAACCCTGTAGAAAAGTCACAACCCTTCGTAAAGGTTACAACTCATCAAAACAGTTATAACTCTTTTGAAGTGTCACAACCCTTCAATATGAAAAGGTGTTTGCTTCTAATATAATGTAAATAAATAAATATAATACAATATAAAATTTAGAAGATATATTAAATTTTTGTGTTTTAAGTTTGGGTGTTATAATAATTTAACATTTAAGGTAGGTAGTTCCTTCTTTTAAGGTAGTATAGATATAGATAAAAAAGAAAGATATAGATTTGTCTAATTTTGATTTGATATGAAATTTTAATAAATAAAGAAAACATTTAATCGAAGGAATGTAGAATATATAAAAATGTCTTTTAACTTTGTAGTTTTAAAGATGCTCCCCCACACCCACCCCAGAAAAAAGAACATTTTATTTTAAACTGAATAAAAATAAAAGTACAACGAATAAATTGGAAACAGAGGAGTACTTATTACTTCTAGTTTGGAATCTTCAAACATGTATTTGATCAAATCCTTTTTCGCCAACAATTTGAGACTTTTCACAGCTTGAACACCAAGTTGTAGTTTGTGCAATAGAAAATTATTGAACTTCTTGTCATGTAGAAGTTGCTGAAAAAGTATATTTATTGCTATAAAAATGAGTACATTTTAATTATCTAGATAGTCTTCTCGTTTGAAGCTGAGTTATTCCATTCTCCTTTTCGCATAATTTTTTGTTGATCTATCTTATTTACCCACAAAAAATATTGTAATTGCATAATTGAACAACTCTCACAATCTCTCTTGTTATAAGAAGAAGAATACAAAACTTACAAAATTGTAGTTTAAAAGTGGGAGTAAAACTGCTCTATTTATACACAACAAACTATAGTATGAAAAGGTCTTTATCGTGCCTTATCAGATAAGTCGCAACCCTTCAAAAAAAATTACAACTTTTCAGAAATGTCATAACTCATCGAAAAGTCATAAATGTATTAAAAAGTCACAATCATTCAGAAAATTCACTACCCATCAATGTGAAAAGGTGTCAGCTTTTAATATAATTAAGAACAAATAAATATATATATTACAAAATATATAATATATACTTAATTAGGTGTTTTAAGTTGGGGTAGTAATTTAACATTCAAGTTAGGGAGTTCATGCTTTTAAGGTAGTATAGAATATATATATATGAATGTCAAATCATCTAGTACACTTTTTTTTTAAAAATTAATGTCAATATTATTAAACCAAAATTTGAGTAAACAATTATAAATTGAATAATAAAGTATTAGTTTCTATGAATAATAGATGTAAAAAAATTTATGATTACTAACTGTGTGCATACTGAAGGTTGTGAAATCAATATCCCCAAAAATAGATATATCTATTTATAATTAATAGCTTAGATAGAGATAAAGTGATATGTCACCTCTTTATGGCCTCCGATTACATTTATATATTTTCTCCTTTTAAAATCAATTTTGATGTGTCACCTCTCTATGGTCTCCAAGTACATTTATCTTTTTTGTCCTTTTAAAATCAATTGTGATGTGTAAAAATAAAAAATGTCACTCTTAAAATCTCTTAATTACACCTCTTAAATATACCTTCTCCTTCCTCACCTATAATTCATTGCTTAGTTACTGTTGTATTGTTGGATTTTCTACTTTTAATATAATATAATTATGAATATAAGTATAAAATATAAAATATGTACTGTATGAAGTGTTTTGAGTTGGTGTATTATATTGATTTAATATCCAAATTAGGTCGGTGCATGTCAACAATCCACAAAACTTCGAACTTACTCAAGAACTACAAATCACACTAGAGTTTTTTTCAAGAAGAGAAGAATAGAAACTGAGAAAATTCATAGTTTAAAAATGTGAGGGAATCCTCCTTTTTATATCCAACAAAGAGTAATATGAAAAAGAGTTTATTGTCTTATCATAAAAGTTATAACCCTTCAAATGGTCACACCTTATCGGAAAAGTCACAACTCTATGAAAAAAATCACAACTCTTCAAATTAAAAATGGATTTAGGCTAATTAGCATGGGGTTAATTCATGGATTAAGATTGCAAACTTAGTCCTATTCTCAATCTCTGGATGATGCTCGAAAGAGATCAAGTAAAGTGGGTAATTAGTTTAATGTATACAATTTAGGTTTGATTTCTATGGTTTGCTTGAAAGAGAAATTATGGTTCTGATCTATTTGCCCAAATCTACTCGAAAGAGAGATTTCGTAAGGTAATGGGTTGATTTGTGATTCACATAGATGAGAACTAAAGGAGATTTTATAAATTGATATTATGAGATCGAACGAAGATTAGTGTCATTAAAGATGACCCAACCTATCCATGATTGTTTAGCACTATTGAGCAACGTAATTATCCCTATGTTACATTGATTTCAATCACCACACGCCTAGATTACTTCTTAATTGCTTGAATTTTGAAATTTTAGTTTAATTGTGACATGTGATTCTTCAAACTATTTTGGTAAATTTGGTGGAAGCATACAACTTGCTCTAAAGTACTACAATGAATAGGTCTGCATTCCTAATTTCCTAGCGGAATTTTTGTCCCTAAACAATTCCTTATGGGGTTCGACCCCGACTCTTTGTTGGATATTTTTATTGACAATGACCTATTAGTCTTCTAATTATTTTTTAGGGTAACTTGAGTGTTATCAAAAATGGCATCTTTGCTAGGGAACAATTAGACGTATTGAATTGATTCAGAATTTATAGTTTACTTGTTCCTATCGAGATTGTGAATACTTATCTTTACTTTATTTTATTTTGTTTCTATGAATTTTTGTGATCATAATATATTTAGAAGTGGTATGCCTTATACCGACTCATGGCCTTGTGGTGAAATGAATATGATAAGTCAATTTATGCTTAGGGTCGTGGATGAAAATCTCATTTGGGGTAAGAAAGACCTACACCTACTTTCCCAAGAGAAGGAAAGACTTCAACATGCACCTAGCTCAGTGCTATGATATGGTCAAATTCGAGTTTGGACTCACAACTCGTAGGGCTGAGAAAAACCGTGGGGGTAGAAAATCCTCCTTATCCAATGGCCGAAAAGAACGAAGAAGGGTCTCAAAACTTGCACCTTACTTGGTGTTGTTACGATCTGATTTTGAAAACTAAAGTTTCAAAATCATTTCGCAACTTTGGAAGATTTGTTAAGGTTTGGAAAAATTACAATTTGGAAGTCGCCTCTTAATTTTTAGGAAAAAATTAAGAAATCCATTTAAAAGGGGAATTTGAAAGAAAACATTTTGAAATAAAACCAGAGCCGGGTAAGGGTTCAAATAATTCTCTAAGAAAGGGTTTAAGCATCTTAGAGAATCCGCTAACACTCGATTGACCGGCGGATTAAAAAAGCTTGGCTAATTTTATAAAATAAAGGTTACTTATAAAAATCTTGTTTGAAGCTTAGATAAAAATCTCTTGATAATTCTAAAAATCTCAAAAATAAACCTAACTTAAAACTTTTATCCATAGTCATGTTTTGAACCATACGATTAATTCAAACTCATAAACATGAATTAAAGGACCTTGTTTAACAACTACGAAAGGATATAGAAAATCCTTAAGTCATTCATACAAAGTCCTAAGTCAATTTTAAAGACAACTAATTTAGTTTAAGAAACTTAACAATTTTATCCTAATTCAAAAATTTGAATTAAATAGTTAATTCAAACTCATAAACATGGATTCAAAGCTTTTCAATAACTACGAAAGAACATAAAAAAGTTCTTAAGTTATTCTATAAGCTTAAATTACCTAACTTAAAATGGGTTTTGGGATTTGAAAACTTGAATAACAAAATAAAAATATCTCTCCAAAGGATTCATCTAAAATAACAAAATAAATGTTAGAAATTAAAAGCAATTATCACAATATAAGGAAAATGAAAGGGCGAATAGAACTTGGACAATTTTAAGTCCACTTGTTGCTTCTTATTTGCTGCTGCTGGTGCTATTTCCGAACTTTTTTAAGTCCGAAAAATGCTATTTCTAGCCTTTTGAGACTACTGAAACTGCTGCAAGAATCAGGTGTTCAAATTTCGGCCAATTTGAACCCAAAACACTCTCATTTCAGCTCTTTTGAGCCAATGTTGCTGCCTCTGACTTTGGGTTTTTAACCCAATTTTCGCTTCTCGTTTCTCGGCCTTTCAAGGCTGCTGTAGTGGCTAGCTCTTGGGTTTTATCCTAGTAATATTAACCTCCTTTCAATTGGCTTAAAGGAGGTTGACTCGAGGAGAGGAGTATGCAAGAGGAGGAGTCCAATTGGACTCAAACGAGAGAGTTCATGCCAAGAAAAAGAGGGAAAAAGATTAACAACATTTGGATGATATCAACTTAAGCTTAAAACAAACAATGTCGTGTAAGCTCAAAACTCTAAATGACATGTTTATCATGGCTGAAATTATACCAAACTTAACCATATACTACTATCAATCACAGAAAAACAAAGATAAAGCAAATATAAATTAGAGAAAAGAACTATATCAAGTAAATATGGACTTACTGCTTAAGGAAACAAGCTAATGTCAACATGAATTAATTTAAGACATGACACAGATAGCCATATTCAAACACAACAATGAAGAAAAAACAAGCTACCAAAAGCAAGCAGAACTCTATCTAGAGTTATTGAACCAGAATTACAGCAAAGAACATCTAAGGGCATTCGAGGGTAGCACTTGAAGATTTACGGCAGTTGAGGTTAGATTAACTACAAACAGTAAAGAAAAGACTGGTATATTTGCACCTAAAATCAGTAAATGAACATGAGAACATATTTATAATAATGTCAAAATTATTTGAACGCCACATAATTTCATAAGCAATTCACAATCAGTGTATAAAATAACATGTCCAAGATGGAGGCAATTAACAACAATAGGCAGCCACAACTTAAATATGACAACAACTAAACAGAGGTTTCCTACTCCTACTTAAACACAACCTTTGATCAAACTAAAAAGGAGTTCGAAACAGTTTCAAGTATAGTTTAAAGATAAACAACTTTAGACTCAACTTGATCAAAGTTTTAAGCCAACTCATTTAGCATATACAAAAGACAAACAAGAAAGAGCAGGGAGATATAAAATAACTTTGCACCAAAATAACTTAGAGAATTTAAACAAGGATCTAAGTAGAGTAATCTAATAAATTTTAGGACGTATAAAAGCTATGATATGAGCTTTCATCCATCCCAACCTAAATCTTTGGAGAGTGCTAAAGAGAAACCCCAAAGGTAAGCAATTTCTCACTCAAATAGGCTCTCGATTGGCATTGAGAGCCAATGGTCTGTTATTTGACAAATCACACCAACAGATTTTACAAAATAGGCAGACATAGATGGCATTTCAGCAACGAATACAGGTTTCAAAGAGGGAAAAAAAAAACCTTAAAACTAATAAAACTAAACTCCATATTTCAGATAGCATTCTTGATATAGGACACATGAGTGATAAAGAAAGCTAAGCATGGAACTACAAGGTCACCGAAAAGGCTAAAGAACAGGAGACAAGAATCATTAAGATCAGGTGTAAACAAGATGCATTCTAATCATATATAACTCAAAGTATTTATCATAATGAAATTCTAAGCTACTGCTTATATGAATATTGACTAAAACAAATCGACCAATTTAACATACAAGATAAGCTAAACATAAGGGCTATCTCACATAAACAAGAATTAAGTAATACTAGCAACCATCCTCTTTTCAACAAATATGAATTTAATGGTAAACAGAAAACATAAACAAAGAACTGGACATTTGAGACTAAAAAAAAAAGGATATCAGCTTAAACGACTTAGTTAAACAGTATCAATGACAAACAAGAAAATTAGCTATTTTACTAATTACTAAGATATTGGAAAGAAAAACCAAATTTCTAGCAAATACAATAAACTAATCTAATCCTGTCACACAATGAAATAAAAATATATATATTTAGAAGAAGAAAGAATTACCTTTCGCTGAGTAGCGAACTAAAACGGCGAGTTGAGAAGACGACTCTACCACCTATTTCAACTCGAACAGCCAAAAAAGCCACAAAGATTAAACTATTGAACCAAGATTTCCCAAACCTTTTAGGGGTATTCTCGGGTCTCAAAAACCGTCCCTGAAAAGTGAAGAGAGAGGCCTATTTATAGGACCCCGAAACCTCTCAAATTTCTGAGGAAGAATCGATGTGGGAGGAGCAATTTTTTGAATAAATCTTAATGGATAAGGCTCTAGTGAGCTGGAATCGTACGAATTTGAAATAAAATTGAAAAAGAATATCGAAATTAAAAGGATATTTCTGTTGGGAGAACAAACCAAGAAGCTTTGCGTGTCCTTGGTCTCGTGCCAAGCACGCTCTTGTTGTACGATTTAAAGGTGAGAGAGGTGAGGAATTTGAAGCGGAGGCAAGGGAATTGGGTTCGGGTCGCTCTTAGTTTGCTGGGTTTGATCGCGTCTCGTTGCGTTGGAGTTGTTGATGCGCTCGTTCTTTGTCTCAGAGAAGAAGAAGAGTACTTGGATTTAAAGGGAAAATAGGCCGGGAATGAGGTAGTTGGGCCAGGAAATTGGGTCTGAAATAGGTCCCCAAGTTTTGAAATAATAAGATGACAATATTTGAAAATGAAATAAATTATGTATCTAATTGATTAATGAGCTTCTTGATTTTTACAAATGTGAAATAATTAACTAATTATCGAAAATAATACTAATTGCAACATTAATTAAAATTTTGATTAGTTTAAGGAAAATAAGATAAGTATTAAGTTAAACATTATTTTTTTAGACGAATTTTTAAAATATTTATAAAACCCCAAAGTCGTACACAAAACTTATATGTATATAAATATAAAAATATATAATTGCTTCTAAAAACAAAACAAAATCAAGCCTGAAAACATTTTTGGATTTTTCAAAAACAATTATTTCCAATTGTTTAAAATTTAAGAAGCTTAAAAACTAATCAAATCGTGGAGGGTCAAAATTGGGTGTCAACAGGTGTTATGAGACGGTTCAACTCTAGTTTGAGATTGCAACCTTGGAAGCCAATATGAGAACACAAAAAGGGATTGTGGTGGATATGTAAGATATCTTGAGCTTGTGCAACCAATAAAAATTAATAACAATCCATGAAGCTGGAATAAATGAAATGATACTAAAGTTGAATGAAAATCCAAAAAGATCATCCATGGAAACTTTAGTTCGTGCAGAATCAAGAGTGTCACTCAATTGAGGGCCAACAATCATAAAAATCAATGCTCAAGTGTCCTGGTGACTCTCTCACTCTCACTCTTTCCCAAGGATCCAATATGGAAGAATGATGCAAAGTTGAGTAAGAAATTCAAATCTTCTAAGTGGAGAGATCGAGTGGAACTCTTGATACTCTCATGCACCCCACATGCTCTTCGGAGTGAAAATTCTATGAAAGGTTCATTGCCTCGAAGAGGAAACACAAAGGGTGATTTTAGAGTGTTTGGAGTTAATATGAACAAGTTTGGAGGCACGGATCTTGAATGAAATGAAGTTCGGGGCTAAAAACCCCTCAAAATATGACTTGGAAAAAATATTGGGCACCCAAACTCGCCCAATGAGATTGGGCGGATCTCCAAATAGACCCCAAGCCCGCTGAAATGAACAATGAGCACTCTGCTAAAAAAAGCTTCTGATGTCACTAAAGCGAAATGAAGTTCGCTTAAGTGAAGTCCGCAAAAACAGCACCCTCTTGCAAAAACAAACATTGCTTAAGAGGAGGGGCACTTGCAAAAGCGAACTCCAATCTTATTGAAGGGTCACAAAAGTGACCAAAATGATGCTTAAGCAAAGGTAAGGAGTTAAAAAGGCAGTAGGCAGAATTCAAACAGTTGATAAACCAAAATAAAAGGTCCAAACTTCTTGCTCTCCTCTTAACTTGTCTCAAATCAATTTCTCAACTCTTGGTCTTCATTGTAAAATAAGAATCCAGTATGTCTCTCTAACTCTTACTCTCGTGCATTCGTTCTTAAAATTGTGTTACCTTGTTGAAAGTTGAGGGTATTGTGAGGGTAGTAACTTCTCAAACTTTAGGGGTTAATTTTTTGTATGTGTTGGCTGAATTTTGATTGATAATTGTTGAATACATGTGTGGGATGATTTAGTATATTGAAGAAGTCTTTTGTACCCATTTTATGATCAAATTGATGAGAAATAGATTGTGCACCACGTGTTTGATAAAATGCCCATAAGAACTTTAGGATGATTTTTGAAGCTTTTTGCGTCAAAATGATCAAGTTTATCAATTGCTTGTTTGGTTGTTGTTAGATTTGAACTATTGGGGGTTGAATTTTTTTGTGAATTTGTAAGTCGAAATTGGTTGTTCATGTTGAAGGAGATGACTAGCCCCGAAAGCGACCTCGCCATCGCATAAGCATTCTCCACTTAAGTGATCCCTCTTCGCCTTTGCAATTTCCATGTAAGCAGCCTCCTAGTCGCTTTTTCTACGCGAACATGTCCTTGCTTTTGCGAGATCAGAGACCAAACTCTACCAGTGTTCAAATTTTTCAGCAGGCCTATTTTGTTCCCAAATTGATTCCTAACCCTTTTATTTGACTTCTACCAATAAAATAGCATTGTTTAAAACATGATTCTTACAGTTTCATGTTATTGTGATTTTTGGATTTCTTAAAAAGTCAAAAATGGAACAAGAACATGGTCTTGAAGAGGAAGTTGTGGTCAAACATGACCAACATCACATTGTCTCTCTCCGAGCTCAAGAGAACTATTATTCTGATCTAATCAACAAGAAGTTACTCCTTGAGAGGGGCATTGAATTGGATAAGGTGGTTGAGATTCTTCCGAACTTCTACCAATGGTTAGAGAACTCCGAGTTGATTTACTTTGTTCCTAAACCATGCAGGGCAAATCAACAATGGGTGCGGGATTTTTATGCCAACCTCATGGAAACCAACATGTCAACGAGGTTGATCACCTTTCGGGGTGAGGTTATCAATTATGGCCAGAAGCGATCAATGCAATAAATGGGCTGTTAGATCACAATATTGAGGCCTTTACGGCTAAGGATTGTGAGTCGGATGCTTAGCTAGCATCAAAGCTATGCCCAGGAAAAAATGTCACGTGGGCTGTCACAAAGGCCGGAATTCTATGCTCAGATTTGACCGCCAAGGCAAGAATATGGATGTCCATTATATGCAGCCGCATATCCCCGAGTGGGAACATTAGCAACATTTTGGTGTTCCAGGCACAAATTTGTGGCATAGTTATGTAACACCTCGCTATTTGAAAGAACTAGAATTTTAAAGAAAACGTTTTTGGAAATAATCAAATTTGGAAAGTTTGACAAATTAAGCTAAGTATGAGTTTTGGGTCAACTTGAAACGTCAATAGCTCCTAGAACAGGATGATTTAGGTGGGATACAAGATACCCTAGGAAATATATTTGATTTATCTTTCCAATACCACCGAGTTTGCTCATTTTCAAGTTCGTATGAGGGAGATATGTCCATTTGAAGTCGGGATGTCTAGATAAGGAAAATCAAAAACCGGATTTTAGAAGGGTAGTATGGTCTTTTCACTACCCAATTAACTAAATTCATTTTTGGTAATTAAATTGGGGTCTAAACTGATTTGGTTTAGTTTATGCTTCATAAAACTAATTTAGGGTTTTGAGAGAAGAGAAAAGAAGAGGAGAAAAGTCAAGGTTCATCATCGTTCTTGAGGTTTTCGCTTGTGATTTTGCCAAGGATTAATCCCTACGAGGTATGTGAGATCACATAACATTAGTTTCATTCACCCACGCGCCAATCCTGATTTAATTCCGCAAAATTATGTTCTTGAAAGTATAGAAATTGAGTTCTTGATGGATTTTGTTGAAGTTTCTATTAGGTTCTTGATTGTTGAAGTTGTTGAGAAGTTCTTGAGTTAAATTCATGAAATTTGATGTTGATTTGAGTGGATTCTCGTATACTTTGGTTGTGTATTCAAATCTAAGCATTTGGGGAAGAAACTAATCGAATCTAGAGGGTTTAAAGTTGAAAAACGAGCAAGAAAAATTGGAGTTTTGTAGGCAAGGGTGTGGGGCGCCGCGCCACTCAGAGCACCCCACTTTGGGGTCTGTGATTTGGGCTCTGGGGAGCGGCACCAGCCAGTGCCCCCCAACCGAGACTCTGCAGTTTAACCTCTGGCGCCCGGCGCCATTTAGAGCGCCACAGTCGCCAAGTTTTCTACCATTTCCCACTTCTTTCTGTTTGAGTTCCCTCGAATCGTACCTATGTTTCCAAGTTGATTTCTACACTCTAATACGTCTAAACATCATGATATCATCTATAACATAAGATCATGACCCTTGAATCCATAAATCAAATTCAAGGTAGAGCTAAGAGTCAAGTCAAGAGAGTTCTTAGAATCTTTTCAAAGTTTTTTACAATCATTTTAAACTTGTTTTAAAGACTTAAGCATTGAGTTGAGAAAGAGTAGATCCGAGTTCATTTCTTTAAAACAAATGAAGTATTGGGACTAAGTACTCCCAAAGAGCAAATGTTTTCAAATTTAAGATGAGAGGAAACACCGATTTCCAAACAAGTTTTCATGAGTAGTTTTGAGTTCCATCTCTTTTAAGAGATAAGCTTTTTAAGTAATAACCTCAAATCACAGAGAAAGAGTTATGTTTTTAAACATATGAACTGAGTATATTTTGGGAGTAATATTGAGCACCAATATGGGGATGAGTTCATAATAACTCAAGTCTCTATAAACCATGTAGCCATCGTGGGTACAAAGGGTCATACTTATTAGATGATTCCTTAATTATTTTTAGCATAGACTAGTTGATCCACTTAGTTGAGGCGTTCTACATCCCATAAAGTTATAGGATAGTTATGGCAGCGTAGGTGAGACGATGTACCATCACATAGCTCATAGTGATGGTTGTCGGTTAGAGAAACTCCCACAGAGTTATACTACTTTATTATATATGTATATTGAGTTGTTTCTTACTGTTTTAAATTCTTTATATAAACTGCATATTTACTGTTGTTTATTTCTGCATTAGTTGAGTATCCATGAGTTGAGTAAAGTTGAGGTAAGTGTTTCTTTCAGAATTCATTTCAAGCTTATGTAGTGTTTAGTTTTCCTCTCGCATGCTCGTACATTCAATGTACTGATGCCATTTGGCTTGCATCATTTTATGATGAAAATACAAGTAATCAAGATCAGCATCCAATGCCTCGTTGATCCATTTGAACACTCAGAGTCAGTTGGTGAGCCTCTTTGCTTTCTGGAGGATCCCTTTTTATATCATTTTAGTATTTCAATTTTTAGGATGATTGGGAGTCTCGCCCCAACATCCCTCATAGTTTAGAGGCTTCATAGACGGATAGCTATAGTTCATTAGTCTTTCCATTTTCAATTGTTTATGTTAAGACATTGAGTTGCCAGTTTGGCTAGTCGAATGTTTCTTTTAAGATATTCTAAGTTATTGCATGAGTTATCTTTTGAGATTGTTTCTTATTATTTAAGTGTTTCGCTAATAGTTAAGCCAGGCCAAGGGTTCCCTTAAGGCCATCAATGGTTCTCGAGTGCCAGTCTCACCCAGGGTGTAGGCCCGGGGTGTGACAATTACTTGATGATGTCCCGCTGAATGTGGATCATTTGATCATGAATGAATTCTGAGAGTTCAAGCTTCATGACAACCTATCCCTTGTTGTCCCTTCCTTAATCACAGAGTTATGCAAACGGGCTGAAGTGTAAGTGCTCCCGGGTGATACTTGGGTGGAACCCAAACATCAAATATCTCCCCTTAAGATGGGCGGTGAAGGCACGGTTGTAAAACCAAAGAAGAGGAAAGTTAATTCGGGGAAGTCCATGCATATGGAGGAGGATTCTCCTATACCTCTGGTTTTGGGATCTTTTGAATCGTTGGATAGTGAGTTGAGGATTGTAAAAGATATAGTGACAAATTTGTTGATGAGAGGTAGATCTGCACTCATTTGAGGTTTATTTAGCTGAATAATTAGTGTCATCAATGCCTAATTTTATCTTATTCTGATGATATGTTGATGATTTGTATCTATGAAGGCTAATGAACAAGACAAGGATGAATGTTTGAAATAATGGCCAAAAATGCAAAAAATAATGCAAACTATATATTGATGATCGCCAAACAAGTAAGGTGAATCACCTAATGAGCATGACCTCGCCCAAAGTGAAAGTGCACAACACTTGTGTCTATCGATACAGGTTGGCGAACTCTAAAGGAAAAGGCGACTCGTCGAATGAGAAAGGTGAACTTGATGATCATCACTGAAAGTAACACTGTAGGGAGAAAAATTAAAGGCTCAAAAGGTGAACCAATGTGGTACTCGATGATATGCCGAACGTGAAAGGCAGAATCAAACGATCTCGCTGACTGAAAGTAGGTTTGCTTGTAATTGCTTAATTTCATGTTACCCATGGCTGCTTTCATGGAAGGTATAATTTTTTACTTTTTGTGATGGGTGGATAAAATCCCAAGATCTGGGATGGAATTATGGGGTTGGGTGTTGATTTAATGTAGTGGGTATTGTGTTGTGCTCTATTTTTTTTTGTTCATACATGAATTTGGATTAATTAGCATGGTGTTAATTTATGGGTGAAGGTTGCAAACTTAATTCCTACTTCCGATCTCCGGTCAATGCTCGAAACAGATTGATTGGTAATTAGTCCAATACTAGCAATTTAGGTTTAATGTCTATAACTTGCTTGAAAATAGAGGTTATGGGTTGGATCTATTGCCCTATTTCTGCATCGAAAGAGAGAATAAAGTAAGGTATTGGGTTGTTTAGATTGACATATAGATGAGACTTATAGGAGATTCGATGCAAGGATGTTATGAGATCGAAAGAAGATTAGCGGCATTGATGATGATTTAGCCTATTCATGAATGTTTATCACTATAGAGCAGCACAATCACCTATATGTGACATTGATTTCCAATCCCTACACCCCTAGATTGATTTTTATTTCTTGTAATTCCAGCAATTTTAGTTTAATTGTGACAATTGATAACCAAATATTTTTATTAAATTGCTGAAATCATCCACTCATTTTTTTTACTAATACAAATAAATGATTTTACAATCCAAATTTCTTGATAAGAATTCTCTACGATATACCATTCCCTGTGTGATTTGATCCTGACTCTTCGTTGGTTTTTTTTATTAACTACGATCATTGTTCCTTTTAATTTGTTTGAAGGAGGAAATTTGATTGTTATATAAAATGGCGCCGCAAAAGAAGAGTGGTGGTTGAGAATTCTATTTGAGAAATTAGTTTGTAATTTTGTTGAGTTGTAGTAGATTGTTTTTTTGTGTTGTTGTTGGCTGATTTGCAAGTCTTATACAATGAGTGACCATGGTAGTGATAAGATAGTCACTATGGTCAAACTAACAACATGGGTGATTTGAAAGATATACATGTGAATATTGTTCAAACTACGGGAGCCATCCGGATACCTCTCACAATCGAAAGGGTTGTGTTTCACGTAACTGAAACAATACTATAATTGCTCCAACTAAGAGGAATGCTGGGGGGTTTAGCCCATGGAGATCCTTATGAACACCTTAGGAGTTTTTTTAGAGGTATGTGGACCATTTGTGTTCAATAACATCTTCCAAGAGTCCGTAGGGATGAGGTTATTCTCATTCTCTTTAATGGGTGAAGCTTTAAGATGGTTGGCAGAATTGTCAAATGACTTTATCATTTCTTGGGAAGAGTTAATTGATGCTTTCTTGGAGAAATTATTTCCCTCATCAAAGACATTCAAACTTAGAACTCAAATCCAAAATTTCAAACGCATTTTGGATTTGAGTTGCAATGTCCAACACATGGTTTTCCAGACAATTTGTTGCTGCAATACTTATATTGTAGCCTTGATTCAGTCAATAAATGTGTGGTTGATCAGTTAGTCCAAGAAGGATTAATGAGACAACCGTATGATGTGGTTGCTTTATTGCTCGATAACATAATCAAAGTAAACCGAGCATGGCATACTAGAGAGGACCATGTGCCTACTCTACAACGAGCATGAGTAAGGAACAAATCAAGAAGGACAATGAACGAGATGAAAACATGGCCAAATGTTGACCCAACTCAATTTATTGTCTAAACATGTCATGGGAGGTGGACTTAAGTTGGTAAATACGGTTGGAACAAACAATGGCCAGTTCCCGGATGATACCAATTTGAGGCATTATACAATGAAGAAGATCAATATTTGGGAAACCAAATGAGGGGTTCTCACACCAATTATCACCGACAAGGTGGGAATCAAGGTTGGAACAAGGATTGAGAGAATGATTAGAGAGATTAGCGAGGTGGAAATTGGAGAGATAGGAAGGCAGACAAAGATAGATATGTTCCTCCCCATGATCGTCAATAACCAAAAGACCTAGATAGGCATGAAGGAAGCCAAAGCGAGGAAATGCTCACAAGGAACTTCAATAAGGTCGAAGGATCCGATAAAGTGTTTAAGGACTTGAAAAATGACTTCTCCACTTTATCACAAATGGTGAACTCTCATCCAGTATCTATCAGGCAACTGGAGACACAATATCACGACCCGGGATCACCCCCTAGTCGTAACCGGCGTACTCAACCTCGAAAAGGTCTAATACAAGCCTCTTAGCAATTCATTCATCGCATAGACACTAAAACCATAAGGAATTAAAAACATTCTTTACCAAGAAAACATTTCTTAAAAAAAAAAATATAAAGCAAGCGGAAGACTTTCTAGACTTTATACATGATGTCTCAAACCATCTAATACTTTAGAGTACAAAATTCGGGACTAATCCCGTACACAACTTAAACAATACTAAAAAGACATAAAAGAATATATTGGGTATTGGCCTCGAATCTATGAGGACTCCCCAAGT
>NW_006238967.1:741648-758001 GCF_000226075.1 Solanum tuberosum
TTTTTCCAAAAGTGACTACTTCCAATTTCAAGCTTCTTCTTATTCATTTTAAATTGTCGGAGTTACACAATTAAAATGAAATTACATATAAACCCCTCATAGAACCTCATTATAAGGTCAACACAAAGTCATAGGCTCTTGCTTAACCTATCATTTTTTTCCGAGTCGTTACACACAATTGTGCCAGATCTCCATTCATCTCAATCTAAGGTCAAAAGGGAACGTTGCCTAGTGACACCATCCCAAATTCTAAAAATGAATGTTGAGGAAATGAGAACTATGTCGTGCCACAACGTTAAATAAGGAGCTTCTTGGGAGGCAACTCAAGTCTTTACTTTTGTTTTTATTACTTTCACTAACGTGTGTTGTGAGTGCAGGTTGAGAAGCAATTGAAAGGTTGAAAAGGGAACATTAGGCGATGTCAAAACCAAAACAGTGATCCGCCAAAGGTGTTGTGCGAACTCATTCTTGTCTGCCTTCTAAGCCTGAAAATGTGGAAAAGTGTATTGTCCATTTAAGCAATCTAAGCTCCAAACGGTGATCCGCTTAAGTACACTATGCAGACTCCATCGGGTCCGCTGAATTGACCTTCAGGTTTGGTATTCGTTCAGACATGTTCAACGAACTTGAGCTCCAATTGACGACGTTAGTCATGACCACTAAATGGGTCTAATATAAAAAAATCCATGGGTATTTTCAATTTCAAAAAGAAAACCCTTTGAAATATTTGATCATTTTTCTCTCCCCTCTCTTTGTCATATATTTTATTGGCGGATAGACATTTTACTTTACCATCTGTTTTGCCAACAAATTATTATTCATACTATCAACAAATGAGCATTTATTTTGTCACATATTTTATCGATGGATGAATATTTATTTTTCCACATGTCTTATCAATAGACAAACATTTATTTTGCCACATATCCTATCGATAAATGAGTATTTACTTTGCCATATATCATGTCAATGGTTTATTATTCGTCTGATCAATGGATAAACATTTAGTTTGAAATATATCCTATTTGTAGATTTATTCATTCTACCGATGGATGGACATTTATTTTTTCATATATCAACGGATCTCTATTTGTCCTATCAATGGATGAACATTTATTTTGCCAACAATTCTATCAATCAAGCCTTATCAATAGACAAATATATATTTTGTCACATATCCTATTGATGGATGAGCATTTACTTTGTCATATATCTTGTCAATCGATTATTATTCCTCCTATCAATGGACAAATATTTAGTTTCTCTTTGTCATATATCATAATGATAAATTATTATTCATCCTTCCGATGGATGGACATTTGTTTTGTCATATATTAACGGATCATTATTTATCCTATCGAAGGATGAGCATTTATTTTGCCAACTATTCTATTGATGAAGTCTAAAGCAATTATTTTATCAAAATTTATCATTAAATTCTTATCCGTCTCACCGGCGAAGAAATATTTATTTTGTCAAGTATGTTATCGATAAGATCTTTATTTGTTTTGTCAAGTATATTTATTGATTCATCTTATTTATTCTTTTCCATATTTGCCAGTATACCATATCAGGAATAGTTTGTAAAATTGATTTAATTCTACTAGAGATCTCAATATTCTAGTTTGGTGATATTGCACAAATGGACCATCTACTCAAGAATAAATAACAAAGTATTCCAGGTCTTTTGAGTAGACTCACTAGTAATAAATACTATCTTTATCCCAATTTATATGACTCCTTTTTCATTTTAGTCAGTCTTAGAAAGAATGACTCATTTATATATTTAGTATCCACAACTCATGTTTATTGTGGATAGTTTCAGACCTTATAGAGTTAAACTCTATGGCACGACTTAGAGTAATGAAGAAGTGAAGTTTCATAAGCATTTAGTAGCCTCTCATTCATAAATGTGGCGCGCTTCACACTTATGAACAAGACTCTACTTGACATGGTTTTAAGACATCCTAGAATCATTCTAAAACTTCTGCTCTGATTACCAAGTTTATCACGACCCAGGGGTACCCCCTAGATGTAACATGGCGTACAAGACTCCGAGCGGCCTCATACAAGCCACTTAGCATATCATAACATAAAGTAATAGAAATGAGCGGGAATTTAAAATATTTTCAACACAATCAAAGACTTTATAAAACGAAGCGGAAGTTTATTACACTTGTCTCAAACCATCTAAAACATGAATACCTTTGGGACACAGCCTATATAATAGTTCAAAACATAAAATGAAAGACATAAGGAAATGGTGGTCAAATCCTCGAATGCTATGAGGACTCACCAATCTTCAAATCTTGCTCTACTATGATCCTAGCCACGGGGATGAGAGTCGATATCGCTGGACCACACATTTGGATAAGAAATGTAGGCAAGAGTATGTGTTAGTACAAAGATGTACTAAATATGATAACTTGCATAAACATCAACATAGGAATAACATAAGCATTAGTCAACATAAGGCATAAGTCATAAGCATAAGAGTTAGACAATATAAGTCATAAGCATAATTAATGCACATAAATCATCATAATGTAAAAGGAATACTTCTCAAGTAAGCTCGACTTATCCTTAGTCAAGACTTGGGTCATCCACCTCTAGTCATACATATAAAGGAAGGCAACTCAAGTACCAATCCAAGTTAATATATCATCATAACAATTACATCTCATCTTAAAACATACTTACGATACTTCCTTGAAGTAACCTTGTTCTTCATAACTATGCTACTTTGATTGAGGGGTAGTCAATCCCTTAGCTATTTATACTATCCATGGAAGAGTACTACTTTACTAATCCAAGCTAAGTCATTATCCATGAATGGTTACTATTTACCAATTCAAGGCTACCAAGGAAAAGCACCTCATTATTCTAGACCAAGCTATCATGGAAAGCACATTATCGGGCAAGTCCAAGCTATCCAAGGAAGGGTATTGTTTCTCAATCCGAGCTACCAATGAAATGGTTTGGCCTTACCAAGTCAAGTTACCATGCAAAGCACCTTATCATGCTTAGTTCAAACTAACCATTGGAAGGGTACTATTTCTCAATCCAAGCTATCCATGAGTTCTACTAACCCAAGCTACCATGAATGGTCTTGTCTTACCAAGTCAAACTATCCATGAAGGGATCTCATATTACCACTTCAATCTATCATGGAGAAGCATCTCTCTATGCTAATCCAAGCTAAGTCTTATCTATCATAGTTCATAGATTCTTTGATTCATCTTAGGTGAGCAAGCCTTTCAACCTGAATCATTCAATGTAAGAAAACATTTCACATTCATGTGGGTAAATCCTTCCACAACAATTCTATCTACTAATCAACATTCATCATATAAGCTTTACTCTAAAAAGCATTACTAATCATCATTCATCATACATGTCTTAGTCTCAAGACAATTCTAATCTCAAAGCATACAAGTCATAATTCATCATGTATACTTTAATCTCAATCAACTCATATCTATATGCTTCACTTTCAAGTAATCTATAATGTATCTCATCAATCCTAGAAGAATACATCCAAATCCTTAATTTCCTCTTTCATGGCATAAAACCACTTGCATCAATTTCATCTTTCTAGACATTGGTTAGTGTAAACCTAACTTTCGTCGTTATGGAAAATCCAACGGGGGGAAATTTGGGACCGAAAAACTTTTTCGTAGTATCTTGAAATTTCCCAACCTAGTCCAAATTTAGACGAAATCGGAGTCTATAAGGTGTAGGGAAATCTGGTAACAAATGAGAGATCTATTAATGAATTTGATTACATGAGTGGATAGTTAAGACGTTAAGGATCCCGTACGACTTTACGGAATTGAATTCGGGTGAGTAGAACTCCCGGAATCGATCTTAGCCCTAAGGGTTTTTTCTGAGCATCATTGGTTAGAGGTGTGTTGTGAAATGGGGATTTTGGA
This sequence comes from Solanum tuberosum, assembly GCF_000226075.1. Taxonomy (NCBI): domain Eukaryota; kingdom Viridiplantae; phylum Streptophyta; class Magnoliopsida; order Solanales; family Solanaceae; genus Solanum; species Solanum tuberosum. The sequence goes on from NW_006238967.1 coordinate 745,581, forward strand.
ATTCTTAAAATAGCTCTCTGTTTCGTTCCAGTCGCTTTGGCACTAGAATTCACCGCTCTGGCGGGGTCGCTGTGGCGAGCTCGACGCGACTTAAGGTCGTTAATAAACCCCTAACGACCTTATTATGCACTTTTTGACTTTTAGAGTTAAAGAACGAACCACAGGCGACTCCTATTCATTTTTCACCATTCTTGAGGCTAAAGGTAAGTTTTTCACTCCCAAATCCATTATTCGATCCGTAGAACGTAATAGAATGGATAAATATTGATGGGGGAGGTTTTGTTATAGATACTATGGTGGAAACAACCCTAAATTGGGTATTAGGATCTTGAGTTTGGTCTAGGGTTATTGGGTTTGTTATAATCCGGATAATTAGACCTTTGATTGTTGATCCTTGCGTTAATTGTATGTTTTTAGACCACGAACAAGCGGGGAGAATCCGAAAAGGGAAGATTCAAGTGCCTTAGGGGATTCAAGCTTGGATTCGAGGTAGGTGATGGTTGTGATTCTATGATTGTGTGATGTATGTTTGTTCTTGCTTCATTATGATACATGTATGTATATGAATATTGCAATATTGATCACACTTGTTGTAAAAGAAATAGATGAATGATGATTACCATGAAATCATGAATTAATTGTATGATCTTGAGGATATACTTGTGATTGTGATTGTGGTGTGTTGAATGGATCGGTTGCCACGTTCCGGCATAACTAACTGGAATCGGTTGCCACAGTCCGGCATAAATATGGGATCGGTTGCCATGTTTCGACATAAACATTGGATCAGTTGCCATGTTTCGGCAAAAATATGGGATCGGTTGCCACGTTCCGGCATAATTATGGAATCGGTTGCCACATTGAATGGATCGGTTGCCACGTTTCGGCATAACTAACTTGGATCGGTTGCCACATTCCGGCATAAATATGGGATCAGTTACCACGTTTTGGCACACTAACTTGGATCGGGTACCACAAACTGATATGCTAACTGTTTGGATTTGGGTTTCATGAGAGGACCATTGAATTGGGTTCCGTGAAAGGACCATTGAATTATGTTGTGTATCTACTTGTGATGAGTTTGTTCATATCTAATGATGATTGATATTGGGAAATGGTATGTTGCTCTAAATTGATATAATTGTGATATGTAAAATTCGTGAAGTTGTTAATTGTTCGTATATGTTGATGATATTGTATATGTTTGATATGTGCATGTGATTATATTGTTGTATTGACTAATGTATGTTACACTTATTGGGATAGTCGCGTGATCCTACCATTACACTGTGGTTGTGTACTGATACTGCACTTGCTTGTTCTTTGTTGAGTACAGGGCATCTTCAGGCGGCTATTGATAAACCTCAGCTAAGTGACTATTGAGGGTGATCGGATTCAAGGGTGAGTCAGCTCTTTCAGGCTGCCATGGATCTCTCTTGTTTAAGTCCACTCTTTTCAGACTTAGACTATTTGTTTAAGGTGTTGTTTAGTTTTAGGGTTCTACCCCTTGTTCTTAGACTTGTCGTTAGTAAAGTTTTGGTATATTGACTTTCAGGTTCTAGGGGTTGAATTTCCGCATTAGTTTGGTTAGTTGTTTGTTAAAACCTTAGAGTTTATGGGGACTCCATTTTTATAGTCATTTAAACTTGCTTCCGTTTATTTAAATGTCTTAGTTTTCATAAAAATTTGTTTGTTTGGGTTGTAGTAATGGTTCTCCCATCGGAGGGTTTGTGTGGGTGTCAATCACGATGGTCTGGGTCGTGGCAGTTAGACATCGGTACATGTAAATTCATCCTAAAAACATGTAATTCTATCAATTCAATCATAAACAGTCATAATCCACTCATTTGGATCAAAATCCATAACATTAGAAGAAACCCTAACTAGAATTAGGGAATTCTTCTTCGAAATTGGGGAAATCATGGGGGCTCCAGGGATGAAAGGATTCTTTGATAACAAATCTCACAAATGCTTGAGGATTGGAGACTTGACCTTGATCCTAGCTTGAATTCTTGTTTCTTCTTCAAGTTCTAGAGAGAGAAATATTTGAGAGAAGAACTTTGGGATTTCTTTTAGGGTCTTGGAAATAATGACTTGAATGGTGAGTTTAAAGGGTTAAAATTACTTATATAGGTGTACAAGGCTTGGGTAAAACGACCTAGCTTTGATCTAATTAAAACTGGAAAGACCCATTTTACCCTTCACTTAATAGTGGATTGCCCACCTTCACGAGGGGCACCACGAGCCGTGGTCCCTACCATGAGTCGTGGTCCCCATCGTGGTCATGGACCAATGGATAGGCTGTCACTCATTGACCCCCTAAAAGACTAAGCCACCCTCACGACCCCTCCCACGGCACGTTAAGGCCTTCACGAGCTAGTGGCTCGTGGGGAGGGTCCTTGTTTAGGCAGTTTCGGGAAAGCCACTACCTCACCACCACGAGTGGTCCCACAATCCGTGGTGACCACCACGAGCCGTCTTGGCTCTCATGGGAGGTGAGCATCTCTTGGCCACCCACTGCCTAGGTCCATAGGCACCACCACGAGTCGTGGTGCCCTTCACAAGTCGTGTGGCACCACAACTCGTGTGGACCTTCGTGGAGGGTACCAAGGCTATTTTCTCTAATTTTTGACTTCCCACTTAGCCCTAGCTTAGCCTACTAGATTCCGAGGTGTTACACCTCATTTAATTCAACATCTCTTTGACCAAATTTGTTGTTACATTTACGAGACATCTATATATTAAATGAACTTATATACTTATTGATCAAATCTTAAATACAACTTTATGAGCTAGCTTAATTAATTAAATGACTTTTCTTTTTCATGTGTTCGGAACAATGTTAGAAGTAAGTGTCATTCATCATTTCTAGAAAAAAGTTTATTTAATGTTCTCACCTTGGGCATTTTTACTTTCATAAGTAAATTATAAATAAATTTTGATGATTACATATATAAGATCTTTAAAATTGTTTATAAAAATAATATATTATATATATATAATAATAAAATTTATGTATTTTATTTATCGGTTTGGTTCAATTATTTCTTCATTTTTTTAACAAAACCATAACCAAACCAAATACTATCGATTTTTAAAAAATCTAAAACCAAACCAAACCAAACCCTAAATAAAATCGGTTCATTTGATCGGTTTGGTTTGATTTTTCAATTTTGATCGATTTTTATTCAAACCGTGAACACCCCTAGTCGTAGCTGATCTATAATATCTGACTCAATTTGTTTGTTGCCTGCATTTTAAATCATTTGATTCTCATATATAGACCACGTTATTTGTCTAAGATAATTATGCCTTTAGCCTCCCTTGATAATGTATATATGCAAAATTAAAATACCAGCTAACTAAAAATATATGTAACAGTGTTGCCTTCTTTAATATGTGTGTTGAACTTGTATGATGTTTCCTTCCATCATAGTTCTAAACCCCATTATGAACATTACACTGCTCCAAGGGCAATCCCATTCCCCCTAATTGTTTTAGCAAGATCCAAAGAGTTTGTAGCAATTATCTCTCCACACACAACTCATACCCTTCCTTCAAAACCATAGCCTCATTAAATACACTTGAAGAATTTGTTATCCTTCTACATAAAGCAAATTGTAAATCTCCTTCTTCATTTTTTATATAGTATGTTATAGAAGTTGGACCAAAATTTCCCTTAGAAACATCATCAAATTACATTTAAAACAAGTTTAATTAGGTAGTTTTCAACCTACTAGTAAAGATCTTATCAAGTGTATGTACTTATGAAGGAAAACCATGAAAAGGGGTCATTTTTATTGGATTTCCTTCATCCAAGGATATAAAATTAGGGTTAAGAGATGAATAATTTTTAGAGATCTCATAGATCACTCTCCTCTAGGTCACAATGCCTCCATAATTCACCTTATTTATTCTTTTCCATATTTTCCAGTATACCATATTCGAAATAGTTTGTAAAATTGATTTAATTCTACTACATATCTCAATATTCTAGTTTGCTGATATTGCACAAAAGGACCATCTACTCAAGAATAAATAACAAAGTATTTCGAGTCTTTTGAGCAGACTCATTAGTAATAAATACTTTCTTTGTTTCAATTTATATGACTCGTTTTTCTTTTTAGTCAGTCTTAGAAATAATGACTCATTTCTATATTTAGTATCCACAACTGAGTTTTCAGTTTGCAAGTAGCCACAAGTGACGGGACGGTTGATGGAGCTACAACCTATCTTTGAAAAAGAAGCAAAGTGGTGGCAACTAAGGTGGTTCTGGGAATGATGATTCTGAACAAGCTGGCTCACTCATGTTTATTGTGGATAGTTTCAGGTTAATTTTAGTTTTGGACCTATATGAACTTGGTGCATTTGTCAAATTCCAATTCCATAGCACTTGCTTTGATGTCGAAGCTTACTGGCAACCAATTGGTGTTCTATTGTAATCTTTTTGGATAGTAGATTAAAATTATGAATTGCTACCATTAATGATGGATATTTATCTTCTTTATACACCTTGCATTTTGGTGTAAAATTTGTTATGAAGCATTTCTCTGTATTTGCTTTCTGCTGAGGTTCCACCTAAGTTCATAATGGTAGCAATAATGAACTTAGGTGGGACCTCAGCAGAAAGCAAATACAGAGAAATTAACCTAAAACTATCCACAATAAACATGAGTCAACCAGCTTGTTCAGAATCATCATTCCCAGAACCACCTTATTTGCCACCATTTTGCTTCTTCTTCAAAGATAGGTTGTAGCTCCATCAACCGTCCAGTCACTTGTGGCTACTCGCAAACTGAAGACTCAGGTATGGGCAGGATCAACTTCCTCAAGATTATGCACAACATCAGATTTGTCAATGGGTTTCTTGGGTGATACATTTTCAATGCTACTGGATCTCTTCCTCTTGTGAGTCTGCTTAGTTTCAGTCTCATTGACAGGCTATGCACCTTCTTTATCATCCTCCATACTTTTATTTGTTTCAACAGCTTCATCAGAATAGTCAGAATACTAAGCCTAGTGCTTATTAAGTTTTACTCATAGATATTCACATATAAAACTGAGATTGTAATGATCAGATTTTGGAGTTCCATGAAGTCATCAGGTGTACTGTGAATTAGGTACCTGGGGATTCTGGAGGAAATCAGATATATCAGTTGGGCATGATGAGCATTTCATTATATTTTTCTAGGCTCGTAATGTGCATCTGCCTTCACATGTCCTCTGTCTCGTAAAGGATTGACCTGCAAAGGCACCATCCAAACATGCCTTGCAGAAATTATGAGCACATGGAGTGGTAGGCGGGTGATTCATCACTTCCCGACAAAGATGACAAGTAAACTTTGCACCATCAAGAACCTCATCTCATTATAATAAGAAATATAACAGAAGAATAATGTAATCACTATCAATCACACGGACTACACAGTCAAATCAGATTAGAAAGGAAAATATCTAATGAAAAGTGTTGAATGATAGGTATGGTATACCTTTCAAGAGCCTCAGCATTACAGACATTGTAAGTCTCTTTGGTCTAACTTGTCTCACTTTTGTTCCATCTTCATTTTCACATTGAACTGGTTTCCTACTAGGAGGAGGAGCCTTTTTCCACATCCAACAACTATTTTCCTCCTGTAAAATAGAAACAACTATTACAAACAATACCAGCATCCATGTAACTATATGATTTGCATATCAATAAGTTTATAAAAAAAATATTTCACTACATTTACAGAAAAAAGGTTAAGTCACCAATTAGATTGGCAAAAATTTATTAATAATCAGATAGTCAGCATCCTTTTGATGTGCTACATTACAAAAAGGAAAGAATTAACTGGAGATTCTAAATATCATCAGACAAATATCTAGCTTCTCACACCATAATCCCAGGATGAAGCTCTGTTATTTTGGAGCTGATGTTAAGCTTTGATGATTTAACAGATTTAGGGATCTAACAAGGGACCAGATCCTTGTTATTAGGACTGACGACAGGGAAATGAATGAATAAACTCAGTGTGAGGAATATTTGTGTGTCATCATCAAAAAGGGGGGAAATGTTATATTCTAGGTGTTTTGATGATCCTCACAAATGCAGGGACACAGTCCCTGCAGAGTGCTCTCGTCCAGATTCAGAATGGGGTACAGCTGTAAAGATGTCGTGTCAGGTGGTAGGTGAAAAGTACAGTGTACTGCACCAATAGGAAGAGCGGACGAGATTGTCTGTTTGTGGCTCACAAATGCAGGGACGACCCGGTCCCTGGTAGAGTTCTCTCCATCAGATGTATAATGGTGTACAACTGTAAAATTGTCCTGTCAGTGGGTTGGTGAAGTCGTCAGCATACTTCACCAATAGAAACAGACAAGTTTGTTTGTCCAATGGATAATAATTCTTTTTGGTCTATATAATCAAAATGACAAACAACAAGAAGATTCATTCATTCAAAAGATAAAGAGAGTTAGCAAGTCTCCTCAAGAACTAACAAAGAACATTGCAAGGGACCTAGTCCCTGCAAGACTGCGAATGTGTAAAGGACAACGAGACAGATGTCAGAAAAGTTGCCACCTGTGATGTTGTAGGTGCACGTCCTTTTAGGGAAGCAGACTCTCAGCCAATGAGGTCGTCTCAAGGAGTTTGTGTTCATTTGATATAGTCTCTTCCCACAAAACACAAACTCAAGATTTGGCAAACAAGAATTCTTAAGCTTACAAAGAGAAGGCCATCTTCAAGGAAGAGCACGGCTCAACTCAACAAAGGGACCTGATAGAGTGCTGAAGAGTCTTTGTTGTATTTCGAGCTTTGTGTCTTTTGTGCTTAACTTGTAGGATTCGTTTCACTCTTGTTAGAAACGTTTCAAAACTTTCTAAGAACATCGTTAAGGGCAACTTTTTGTCTTACGGTCAAAAGTCTATATTAATTAGTGAGGGTTATTATAGTGGGCATGCATTGCTTAGGCTCAGTAAGTAATAGGAGTATTACTTAGTGTGAGATTAGGGTGTTAATCTCATTGTTGTGATTGTAATCTGTATTTCACTTTTGCTTGAGAAGATTAGTGAAAACAGATTTGAAAATCTTGTGTGACAAGTCGTGGTTTTACTCCCTTGAGCAAGGAGGTTTCCACGTAAAATTCATGTGCTTGTTTTTACGTTGTGCTATTTATTTTCTGCACTTTTATTCTGTCAAGGACCTGATCCTGTGATCACTGGTGGACGCGTACACTCCAACAAGCTCATTTTCTCTCAGTCATATCTGTGGCACCTTTTAATTCTTTAATGGCAGGCAAGGCCCTAGGACGGTCCTATGTTCATCACTGCCAATATATACAACAAGGTGAACAAGAACATGATTAAAGCCCAAATAGAAGGGGATGACATTATAACAAAGTAAAAATGACACAATAAGAGACCTGGTCCATGGTGCAGGATCATTATCACAGCACACAAAAAGGTATCGACAAACTTTGAATCCCTGCACAAAAGTCAATGTACTGTAAATAAGTGACAAAAATAAGTTAAAGATACAGATGCATGAAGCTTTTGAGAAAGAGTTCAACTTGTTTTCCAAGTTTTCGCCAACACTTTTCAATCTTGTAGACCCCGTCGTATCGTACTCCTTTGTCTGCTGCATACGAAGAGCGTTTCTCCTTGTGGGACCTATACATATTGGAATGGACAAAGATAAAACTTGTGAATAAGAAATAAACTCCACATGGAAATGAAAAAAGATACTTGATGTGGATATTGAAATACAAAACGACTGGTATTAACCCAACTAGTGGATGCTGATAGAATTAGTTTGTTGTCACAGGACAAGATATGCTCAATAGCAGAAAGTATCATCCCAAAGCAAAAAAAAAAAAAAAAGTGGATTGCAATATAGAACACTTTTCACACTACTTTCTACTACCAAAAAATTGGAACAAACAACCATTGTGGAAGGAATAGCAAGACTGATAATATGTACATCAGCTAATCATGCAAACTTCGCTAAACAAACTACATATACTTTGTGGACCAGCCCATGAGAGCATAAGACAACAATATATCAGCCAAGTTCCAATCCAAAGAAGGAATAGCAAGAACTTGTTTTAGCTCTATACCTAATTATTCAGAGAGTTAAAGGCAGCAACTGACCTCACAACTCGGACAGGATAACCCTTGAGACAGCTGACGCGTAAAGCTTCATTAAGCTTTTCAAACTTCTGGTCAAATGATTGTCAAACTCTTTGGACGCGAGCTGAGAAGCGACTTCCACCACAATCAACTAACACCCCTATGAGAAGGCATGTGGGTATTTCTTTGGATTTTAGCAATTTCAATTTCGCATCCAGAAAATGTTGACTCTCATCATAGGCAACTTTCTAATATAAGTGACAATGCACCAAGAGTTTTAGAAATAATGGTCATGTAAGTTCTTATTTATGGGTGTGAAGAGGTTGCAAGCCTTTTTTTTATAACTCAACTTATTTGTCACTCTTTCAAAATCGAAGGTTATCTTATTAAAATAAATTTCATTTTCAATCGATCGAGTCTAACTACAAACAACCTGATCTCTCGAGTTGAGGGGTACGCCAGGTGAGTTCAATGTTGCAGACACGATTATATTATGATATTCTTTTTTAAATCTTATTTTCGAGCATCTCATTTCTTTCATAATTCAATATCGGAATATCTTTTGAATTCTTTTATAATCATGCGTCAAATCAAGCGTATCAAACTACAAGTGGCCTGAATTTTCATATAATGTGAGATATGTAGGAAACCTAATATCGGGGTCCAACCATAACTTTCCAAATTCCATGCCAAAATCTCTTTCCTAAAGGATGAGGATGTGGTAAAAATTATATTCGTCAATTTCATTTGCCTCGAATCTCTTTCATCAATCCAAGCCAAATAAGAGACGGTTGTTGACACCCAATTTTGACCGTTCACAACACAGGTTAATCATCGAGCCTTTGAATTTCAAAAGACTTGAGATAATTAGTTTTTATAAAATTTAATATTTCACTTTTATAGTTATTTTTAAATAGTTTTGACACTTTTCTTTTATTATTTAAATAATAAATATGTTTTATATAATAATATGTATAAATAATACATTCAAAAGATTTTATTTGTACTTAAATGTTTTGTTAATCAGTTTAGTTAATCAATAACTTATATTTTTAGTTAATTAGTTTATAATTAAGTTAACTATTTTATTTTATTAAAATTGAGAAGCTCGCTAATTAATTTATTAATTCGTCTAATTTAATTTCTAGCTGAATTGCTAATTAAATCTAAATTAGCTACATTCTTAACTCCACTTGGCTATAATTGAAATCCATATGACTATTTTCTATTTACAAATCTAGCCAATTTCTACTCCAAAGCTTAATGCATTTTCATTCAATTTTAATACCAGTTTTGAGTCAAATTCATCCAATTCTCATACACCATTGATCCATCCCACAATTTTCTTAACAATACAACAGTAACGTCAAAATACATCATATGATACACAGAATGTTTGCGTCATCTACACAGTGATATATGCGACCAGATGCATACAACCCAACAGTAAGCTTTGTTGTCTTCCTTCGGCGACTCCGACAACAATACGCAATTCACAACGTACACCTACGGATTTGTTGTGACACACAGAAGTTCGAGGATGTTGGATCAAATCAAGTTGTTCACCTTGATCTAATCCATTTCAATTTGTTGAAAATTGGGAATTATTTTTAGCGTATTCTTATCCTTGAGAGGAATTTCAAAATCAAAATTTCAATTGACCCCTAATCTTTATCTGATCCCCTCCCCATTCTGCCCAATTTTTTTCTCTACATATACCCCTCGCCTTTACTGTTAATGGAGAGGAATTGGACCATTGAGAAAATATAAAAAAATATGCATCTAAAACGATTTTCACTCGAGAAAACAAAAGCCCTCTGAGTCCCTGAAATTTCGGAAATCATAGGCTACAGTCAAAAATTATTGTTCATATTATTTCCTTTTCCGAAGAAGTTAAGCATGCAATTGTGGTGGAGAAGCTCTCGGCTTCCTATTCTCTGCTCCAAAAAGGTAACGTCTCTTCTCCGCTTAGGGGTTATTTGGTTACTGATTAGAATTGTGCATGTATTAGTTATGCAGAGTTTAATTATGTATGGTTTAGTTATGTAAATATTAGTTATGCAGGATTTAATATGTGAGTATTAGCTATGCAGGTGTTAATTATGCAAGTATTATTTAGTTATATAGAGATTACATTACATGAATTATTAACTATTGAATATTGAATTTAATATAAATTAATATATATTATTTAAAAATAAATAAGCAAGCAAGTAGTATAAATTCTCCCTTAAAAAAATAAAGAAAGGAATTTTCTCCATACTTAACTAGGAATTCTGTGCTTCTTTTTCTCTTTGTTTATTTTTTAATGCTTAAAGATTATAAAAATAAAATCTATTAATATATTTCAAGTACATTATACTATCCTATTTTATATAATGTAAATTTCTATCAGTATGTTGCATGTGTTGTTCATACATTTTTAGTACACCAAATATATAAATTTACATTCTAAATAAAAAATCAATACATGATAATTAAATATGTGGATATATTTAGTAATATATAATCAGCATATGCGCTATCAAAATTATACATTCTGATTCATAATATTAATAAAATATTTATATTTTGATTTTAAATGAAAACATATAGAAAGTCGTTTGTATACAAAAAGAAATAAGAAACAAAAATAGTTCGGAAAATAGAATAGTTATGTAAAGATTTCAAAAAAAAAAGATTTAAAAATAAATTAATAGGGATAACGGTGTAATTTATCATTTCAATACATATATAACTAATACCCACATAATTTATTCCACCTTCTACCCTGCATAACCTATACATAGATTCCCTCATAAGTTATGTAGGCATTAATTATGTAGGATTACAAAAAACGCAACCAAACACCGTAAAAAAATTAATACATGAATAATTTTTATACAATATTTAGAAACTTATCAATCAAACATAGTACAAGTCATGTTGACTTTTCAACCTAATACAACTTTTATCGAACATTGTAAAATTAATACAATTTTTTATACATAAATAACATGCCTCTTATACCATAATCAAACGGCCTCTTACTTCATTGTCAGTTAATCCTCTATTTAGTAAAATAACTATGTGTTTGTTTCCGTTTGAACTCGATTAATCCTGTAATGAATGAATATTGGAAATTGTAATAGATATCTTTTATGATTCAGTGCCCTCATCTCTCGTCTTGATGATTGTTGTTATGCTTTGATTATGAATAAAATAGGTGAGTTTCCAGTAGCTTACTCCTTCTTCCCTTTGTATGATTCAAAAATATGATTGCACCTTTTCTAGTATGTAGTTGAGGTTTGATTCTATGCAGCTATAAATTCTTTATGCATAAGCTCTAGATTTTGTATGCTAAAGATGGATTAAATAATGTTCTTATCGTCCAAGCTAAGAGTCCATATAATATAAATTCTGGCTTGATTTTTCTTTCTTGATTGTGGTTCTTTGAAAAAAAAAAAAACTATTTAACCTATTGTTTATTGTTACTTTATTTGATTGAGAATGAGGAAGAAATCTCATGTGTTTTGCTTCACACCCTGTTACCCCTTCGATGAAAAGAAAAAAGGACAAATTACTTAAATACACAACACTTCTTTACCTATTCTCAATATTTCCCTACTCTTTTACTAAAATACAAAAATCCCTTATTTTCCCCCAATTCAACTTAACCGGATACTTTATTAGTTTGAAGCAAAATTAGACCTTTCCCATTCCCTAAATTTCTCCCCCAATCTCTCTCATTACAATTTCAGTTATCAAATTCAAATAATTTTGAATTTGAAAAGAATCCTATCACTTTTAAACCGGCTTCAGAGTTCAAAATAGGGTTTCTCATCGTCTTCATTGTAATTTTCGCCATTTTTTTTCTTTTATTTTGTATCAATCGTTTTATCTTGCATTATGCATCTAACATCTAACTAATCTCTAATTTTTTATTCAGAAGATCCGAACAACAAAGGTTTTCAGTTCTAAAAGGTTGTCTATTTCGATAACCATGACAAATTCAAGTTCTAGCAAGAAAAAATCGAAGAAGAAAGTACATGCAACTACTTCAAAAGATCTGAAAACCCTCCAAAAAAGGGGTAGAAAGGTTGTCCCTCCCATTGTTCGACCAACATTACCAAATGTAAGCATCAATTTTTCCCATTTTTTATCAAATATCTTACCCCTGTTTTTTTATTTTTAAATATGATGATAAATAATTTTTTTATTTTTTTTATTAAGTATCATCTGTGAAATATGTAGTTGTTTCTCAGATACAATATTTTTTCGCGATTTTGTTTGTTAACTGTTATTGTATAAAAAGTTAAGAGAACTGTATCTA
>NW_006238967.1:758881-792556 GCF_000226075.1 Solanum tuberosum
AAAAAAATCAACAAATTTTTATATAAAGTTAAAATCACACCTAATGGAAAAATCTTATTGTGTATCAGATACAAAATATCCAACTAATTATTATTTATATGATACACATTTTAGTATCAAATAACAAATTTGTGTATATGTTACAATTGGTACAAAACAATTAAGGTTCTATATATGTAGTATTCTTTAACAGGTTGAATATCGTAACATTGATTTAAATCATAAAAAACAACAATATTTTATTATCAGATACAAAATATATTTTGATTGTTTGAATAAAACTTTTACTATTTTTTCGAAGAACAGGGAGACGTTTCATAATTTGAAATTAAAAAAATATAATTCAATTAGAGGATTATGAACGATTGATTGGTTGAAGGAAGAAACGTAAGCGTGATTTGTGAGTCAATTATAATTTCTGTTTTAATTATAATTTCAGTTTTTAATCCCTTATTTAACGCATTAAACTGATAACAACAACTTAATAATTTAAGTATCCGCTCGTTATTAATTAAAGTATCCGCACTGCTATATTATGTATTCGAAAAACACTAAAAAAAGGGATTTTTGGTAATTAATGAAAGAGTAGGGAAATGAAGTAATTTCTTTCTTATACTATGTCATTTGCCTAATTTTTACAAGAAAAAATGCTTTGATTTGCTTATTTTGGGTAGTGTTCTTAGCTAAATTAATTCATCTTTTGAAGTCGTTGATCTGCAATATTTGTTCAAAATAATAATATAAATTTGTGCATGACTAAGACAGTCTTTTCTAGTAGTGATTCGTCTAATTTTTGTTTCGTTCTTGGCATAACTTCTATTCCTACTGTTACCATTAGTTTGGTATGAGGAATAAGAATAAATAGTCTTGGGATAAAATTTTATTATCTTGTTTGGTTGTCGTGTTTGGGCTAACTTATCCGATCATTTATACCATAGTGATGGGATAAGTTATCTCATATACATTTTGGATAAGTTATCTCAGGATAACTAATCCCAAGATAATTAATCATGAGATAACTTGTTCCCAACCAAACGACCCTAGATTTAAGTTAAGGTGGTGATTATGATATGTCTGCAGCATCCCTTTCCCCCTATTTCATTTATTTAAATATATACTTACATCAAGCTATGCGGCTGGATTACTTGTGTTTTCAAGATGTATTTTAGTTAGCTTGTTTAAATTCCTTGGGAATATTTGTTGTACATAAACAGTGGCTTGAAGCTTGATTAATTCAACTGCTACATGTTATAATATAAGCACAACTTTAGTATACTTTTTTTAATGTTTTGAGTGATTATTGATGGTTTTCTTTTCCTTAGTTCCTTGTCTTAATTGTTACCCATTGTTGTAATTTTTTGTCAAAATAATTAATGGCCAGTCTTTTAAGCATGAATATTAATCCTTATCTCTTTTTTTTATTTCCCATCCGGTGTTCGAAGTTCACATTGGAGCTTCGACTAAATTTGGACTGCACACTACAAGGCCCATTTAGAGGTGGTGCTCCCAACAGGATTTTCTCCATATCTAGGGCTCGAACCTGAGACTTTGATTAAGGGTGAAACACTCTCACCAGTACACCACAACTCATGTTGGTTATTAATCCTTATCTCTATTTCTTGCATGAACCACATTATGGTGTGAGTCCAATTGGACTCGAGTTTCCTTGCATCTACGAGTTGGTACACCACAACTCATGTTGGTTATTAATCCTTATCTCTATTTCTTGCATGAACCACATTATGGTGTGAGTCCAATTGGACTCGAGTTTCCTTGCATCTACGAGTTGGTACACCACAACTCATGTTGGTTATTAATCCTTATCTCTATTTCTTGCATGAACCACATTATGGTGTGAGTCCAATTGGACTCGAGTTTCCTTGCATCTACGAGTTGGTTTTCTAAACTCAACAATTCTCAAGTTCCCCTTATCGATTTCGAAATTGGAAGGAAGTCTAATCTACAGGTATCGAAGGCAAAAACAGACTGATATATCGTTCATATATACAAATATATAATCAGTGTATACACAACTTGACAGGGATAAAAAAAATTGATCAAAGCTCAAATTTTTGCAACAGTAGATCCAGGAAGAAGAGAAAATGGCTGAGGCCTATTTTTTATTTCAGCAGGTACAACAGATGGGCCAGACCCAAAACACAAGCAACAATAGTTTTAGAAGATTGAAAATTTAAAATTAGGGCATGTCGAAGAGTGAGTTCACCAGCCCAACAATCTAAATTTCGGCAAAAGTCCAATTTTATTCTTGCCTCTACTTTGGGTTTCTTTTGATCAATAATTTACATAAATGTCATAGTGTAAGACCTAAATTATATTATATCCTACTTTTTTCTATTTTATAAAAATCCCTTCAAACATCTGTCATCCGGATACATAAGTTTCATCCGGATACATTAATTGTGATACACTATACAACTACTTTATTGAGATTAAAAAGGAAATTAAATGTCAGTTTCCCAAATCATGCAAATCAAATTAATGTCAATCTCTCCCAAATAACAGCTCCAAACAATTCAAATTTCAAATTTTCTTCTCTCAAATTCTCTCCCAAATTATAACAGATTCAAAAAAAAGTCTACAATTTTATATAGTAATGTATCATATACAAAAAAAACTATGAATATGATAAAACAGTATTGCAGATACTTAACAACATGCGATACATCACAACATCTGATACATAACTGTGTTATACACATAACAAAGTTATGTATCATATACATAACTATGAATATGATAAAATAGTATTGCAGATACTTAACAACATGCAAGGCCAATGCCTTTTTAAAGTATACATAGAGCCGGCCCTGGTGCCATATACATAACTATGATTATGATACAAACTGATTTTGTTATAAAACATTAGTGTTTATGTATCAACAGTAATATTTGATAGTGTCTACCGATACATAGCCTTCTACTAGTTAAACAAGACAGGGTGTATGTGTCGGTAGTAAAAAGATAACGAATTTTGTAATATTTGTGTGTTCAATACATAACTATGAACATGATACATACTAATTTGTGTTTCAATAAATTAGGGTTATGTATCACAACTAATATTTGAAAACAATATATTGTACTTGATTAAATTGTAATGTATCATAAAGGTGAAACGAACGAATTATACATTAATTTTAAGAATCAAAATCAACTAGATACATTAAAAGATCTGAACCCATATGTATCAGAAAAAAGATGAACAACAAAAAATTGGAAAAAAAAGTCAACAATCTACTTTGCTGAAAGCAAAAAAAAAATGATGAAGAAATCCATCTACACTTTCTCTTTTTCTCTACATCAACTTCCGTAGTTTTTTTTTTCACTTTCAACAATGGCGTCACTCATGGATCTCGACCCAAAGCCCTTAGCGGAGCCACCAACAACTCGACGTTTTCCTCCTTTTATGGGCGTTTTTTCACAATCGATTTTGAAGTTGAAGATGCATCCTTCTTCGATTAAATTTGTAGATGAAAAAGCTAAAATAAAATAAAAAAATCAACTACTTGATGAAGTAGAAAGAAAAAAATAGATGAAGAAGAACTACCTCTTCAATAACTTGCAGTTGGTAAATCAGAAAGTGAAAAGAATTGAAATTCAAAAATAGAGTGATGGAGATAATTGATGATACGTGATTTTAGGCATGAAAAAAGGAAAAAAAAATCTTGGGGTAATAGTTTACAATGATTTATCCGGAAAGTGAGAGAAATTATGGAAAAGAGGGATTTTTGTAATTTTTTGTAATGGTAGGGAATAATAGAAAATAGAGTAAAAAAGGATGTGTAGTAAGGTAATTAATCCAAAATAATTAGATTAGAGTCTGTTACTTTTAAGTTATTTTTAGGTTTTGGGAGTGTTTGATAAAGGTAAAAATAACTTAAAATAAGTTTAAAATGACTTTAAAAAGGTTTAAAATAGGTACTCCCCTACTTTACATTTTTTAACTTAAAAGTTACTAAAGTTTGACTATTTAAAAACTATTTTTAAAGTTTAGCCAAATAGGCTCTAACTTTAATTTTGGTTTAACTTAATTAAATCCTTTAAAGACAAATCATTTTTGTTATAATCACTTATTCCATTTGAATGATTTTATTTAATGTTTTCCTTTATTTGGTCATCTTTGACAAAAGTTTATTTAAAAAAAAAAAATCATCTCGAATGTTTAAGTTAATTTATTTTCAAATAATTTAAATATTCATTTCCTTTAAATATTTTCCAAGTTAGTCAAATAAGTTTTCTTTTTCAAGTCGTCGAATATCGCATGCTAGCGAACATTTCAAGTCCCTTAAAAATATTTTTGAAGTGTAAATGAGAATCCCGTACACTTTTCTCTAAAAAAATTTGGCTTAATTATGTTAAAATATTTAAAATTAAGTTTTCTTAATTTCTTTTAAAAAATTAAGTGGCAACTCCTTTAAAAATTTATTTTTTTCTCTTAAAGTTGAATCAATTTTGAAAACCAGTTACTTCTTGACATTAAACAACACCTGCACACAGACTACCATATCAATTGCACTATCTACTCTTAATCGAACACAATAAAATCATTGCATATACATTCTAGCACAAGTAATAAAAAGTCAATGACATAAAACATGTTTTCACAAATAAAGATATATTAACACTCTTTTAATACAATAAATTATCACGCAATGAGTCTATACAATAGCACCATCTAAGTTATTATGCTATATTTTTAGGCCACTTTTCTCAAAGTACTCCCTTGAAAAGAAATGTAGGCAAACAAACAACCAAAGGAGATCTAATCAATATAAAGATTTAAATATATACAGTAACCCTTAATCATTTTGAATTAAAGTACAAATCATCATCATAACAAATCATACATGTAACTATTTGTTGATATAATCATTGATTTTAAAGCTAAGATACAATAATTATAATGACATTAAAAAATTTTAAAAAAAATATTACATTGCTTCAAATTACAAAATATCACCAATGAAGTTATTATTGAACCTTTTTTCATATTAGCTTTAAAATCAAGGAATATATTAGTAAATGATAATCCTATTTCAATTCGGAAAAAAAATTAAGAAGTAAAATATATTTTTAATTATATTAATTTTTTAATCATTATCTAAATGAAAGTCAATGATGAGGTCTATGATTTTATATATATGACTTAGGGGTCGTTTGGTGGAGTATATTTGATAGAGTAAATTAGCAAAAATAATGCATTCACTAACTATGTGCATTATTAAGGTTGACAAAATCAAACCCAACCCGTTTAAATTTGGAGAGATTATTAACTCGTCCATTTGTTAGCTCAACCCATTAAAGATTGGGTTGAGATGTAACCCAAATTGATTCATGAATTTTTTTTGTCATTTAAAAAAAATAAAAAATTGATTATCATAATAAAGAAAAAACAATAATTTTATTAGGTAAAAAAAACAAATAAGACAATTAAACTTCGTCCTACATGGCAGATAGAAGCTCAAACTTAAAGACGATCAACTCTTGCTTTTTCCTTTTTTTGGTTGTTCATTTATTTCTTTTGTTTATGGACAGATTGTAGTTGTTTTTGGGCCGGATAATTTACTTTTTTTGGATTGAGTTGCGTCTTTCGTTCTATAACTCGTTACTCAATCTTTTTTGACCCAATCAAATTTGGGTTGAGTTGAGTCTTGACCCAGTTTGTTGTCTTGATCCATTACGGTCTGTCCAAATTTAACCCAACTTGCCAATTGGTACCCCTAGTTATGTACTCTATTG
The DNA here is from genome assembly GCF_000226075.1 of Solanum tuberosum. Lineage (NCBI taxonomy): Eukaryota > Viridiplantae > Streptophyta > Magnoliopsida > Solanales > Solanaceae > Solanum > Solanum tuberosum. The sequence goes on from NW_006238967.1 coordinate 764,642, forward strand.
TGTACTGAGGTATGTATTACTAATACCATGAATTTTTAGGTATTAGTAATGCAAGAGGATTTTAAGCATGCATCAATATGGTTAAAGACCTATTACCCCTCAAAATCATTTTTACATCTTTTCCACCATAATTGTGAAGGGTATATTTGTAAATAATTTTTTTAATACAATACATGATATTTTTAATACACCAAATTAAACAATAAATAATAAATAATCTATGTATAAATGCAAGTATTACTAATGTAAACATTATTAATGTAAGCATTACATATACACTCTTCCAAACGACCCATTATATTCTGAATTTAAAAAGTATATGGTGTAATTATATTTTAATTGATAAAGGGATATTAAGAATTTTTTTTTTTGTCCACTTTTATATTAATTAAAGGAATTTTAAAAAAAGAAAAAAAGTTATATTTCATTTGGAAAATAATGTGTTTAAAAAGAAAAAAAATAATTATTAGGAAAAGTAATATCTTTGACCAGGAAGTAATGTAATAAGATTATTTTTGACTAAAATATTAATGGAAGATTACTTTTAGTCAAACTAATATTTTTTTAATTTAATTTTGTATAATTTAATTACTCATTTTTGTAATGAAGAATTTTTTCCCATTTATAGACCTCACAAGAAAATAGAGGGAAGACTAAAATTTGAAAATTTGACCTAAAATTTGACACCAATATTTTTTATCGCGAAAACATCCCCGCGTCGTTTGGGCATTAGTCTATACTCTACACACTCCCTTTATCTCTCTCTATTTAAATAAATCGCCAATCGTCTCTTCTCTTTCTTAACGCCCTCTCTCTCTTTCTCTCTCTTCCTTCTCACTTTCTCACTCTACTTTGCTTTCTCCGATGGCGCACGATAGCGATCTCCCATGTGACGGCGATGGCGTCTGTATGGCCTGCAAAGTGAAGCCATCGGAGAACGAATCCCTCACCTGTAAGACTTGTGCTACTCCCTGGCACGTCAGCTGTCTCTCTGCTCCGCCCGATTCCATGGGCGACGCCGTCAACTGGGAGTGTCCTGACTGCTCTATGCCTCCCGCCGCCGATGTTGTACCTGTTAAACAGAATGCTGCTGCTTCTTCATCTTCTGGAGGAAGAGGCGATTTGATCGCTGCTATTCGGGTCATTGAATCTGATTCGACTCTCACCGAGCAAGAGAAGGCTCAGAAACGACAAGACCTCATGAGCGGAAATTCCAAAGACGAAGGTGCGACTGTTGAAGGGGTTAATCAAGACAAGGATGTGCTGAATATTCTCGATTCAAGTTTGAACTGCTCTATGTGCATGCAACTGCCTGAGAGACCTGTTACGGTATATCTTGATATCTGTTTCTATTTTGTTTTAAGTTTTATCCCCCTTTGCTTTTGTATGTTTTATGGTTCGCATTTGTTAATTGAAACATAAAGTTTATGCTTAAGCTACCCTTAATTTCAAATGCTGAATGCCTCATTGATATATCATATGTTATTTGTTTTGCAATAATCGCTGTTTTAAATGGTGTCTTATGCTTTTATTTTGCTTCGATATTTTTTTTTTTTTTTGTTGTTGTTTGAGCACTAAAGTATTGGTTGTGTACATGACTTTGAACAGCTCAAACCCAACAGATTGGGCATTAGGATTGTTTTACTTACTTGGTTGATCACTTGCTTACAAGTTATCTCAATCCTTTGTTTGAATAAATGCTCTTTATCTTTTCAAGGAGTAGTAATTTAACTTGCAAGCTTTATACAGCTCCATCTTAAAACTGTTATCTTTTTCATGTCAGACACCTTGTGGTCATAATTTTTGCCTGAAGTGCTTCCAAAAGTGGGTTGGGCAGCGGAAGAGTACCTGTGCTAATTGTCGCACTCCTATTCCAGCTAAAATGGCAAGCCAGCCTCGAATTAACTCTGCTCTGGTCATTGCCATTAGAATGGCAAGAATGATGCGGTCTGGTGCCTCTAGCGGGTCATCAAAAGTTTCACATTTCGTTCACAACCAAAATAGACCTGACAAAGCTTTCACCACTGAGCGTGCAAAAAAGACTGGAAAGGCTAATGCTTGCAGTGGGAAGATTTTTGTTACAATCCCTGGTGACCATTTTGGACCAATTTCAGCAGACAATGATCCAGAGCGCAACGTGGGTGTTATGGTTGGTGAGACTTGGGAGGATCGTTTTGAGTGTCGGCAATGGGGGGCTCATTTCCCTCATGTGGCTGGTATTGCAGGACAGTCAGATTATGGGGCCCAGTCTGTTGCACTTTCTGGTGGGTACGAAGATGATGAAGATCACGGTGAATGGTTTCTCTATACTGGAAGGTAAAGGGCCTGGCTTTTTTTTACTGGATGCATGTGCATTCTGGCTTCTTTTTAAACTCACCTTGTGTACAACTTGTTCACTCAATTTATTAAAGTATGAATCCCACTTATGATGCATATTTCTATGTTGAATTTCTGTTCTTCATTTCTTTTGTGTTTGTGAACCACACTTTTACTTGTAAGATATCCACACATTGTAATATCATGTCAGTTACTAATTGAGTAATTAGTCATGTGACCTGACACTGAATTTGGTCCATGAATGATCTTCTTCATTAAGCTGTTTTTTCCTTTTAGTTTTTTCACAACTTTGCGTGATTATTTTTAGTGTCTTTTGTTTGCTTAAATGTGAGTTCAGATTAATGCTTGGTTTTGCATCTCTTTACTTATTTACACTGATAATTTTTTGGAAATAGCCTCTCTACCTTAAGAAGGTAGGGGTAAGGCTGCGTACACACCACCCTCTCAAAGCCCACTTGTGGGACTACATCTGGTAATGTTGTTTTAATATCTGCTGCTGGTTTCTGCTGTGAGGTACTCTTCTAACTATTTTTATGTTGATTTGTGTTGGATAGTGGTGGAAGAGACTTGAGTGGTAACAAGAGAACAAACAAGCTACAATCGTTTGACCAGAAATTTGAAAAGCTTAATGAAGCTTTACGTGTCAGCTGTCTCAAGGGTTATCCTGTCCGAGTTGTGAGGTCAGTTGCTGCCTTAAACTCTCTGAATAATTAGGTATAGAGCTAAAACAAGTTCTTGCTATTCCTTCTTTGGATTGGAAGTTGGCTGATATATTGTTTTCTTATGCTCTCATGGGTGGTCCACCAAAGTATATGTAGTTTGCTTAGTGAAGTTTGCATGATTAGCTGTTGTACATGTTATCAGTCTTGCCATTCCTTCCACAGTGGTTGTTTGTTCCAATTTTTTGGTAGTGAAAAGTAGTGTGATAAGTGTTCTATATTGCAATCCACTTTTTTTTTTTTGCTTTGGGATGATACTTTCTGCTATTGAGCATATCTTGTCCTGTGACAGCAAACTAATTCTATCAGCATCCACTAATTGGTTTAATACAAGTTGTTTTGTATTTCAATAGTCACATCAAGTATCTTTTTCATTTCCATTGGGAGTTTATTTCTTATTCACAAGTTTTATCTTTGTCCATTCCAATATGTATAGGTCCCACAAGGAGAAATGCTCTTCGTATGCACCAGACAAAGGAGTACGATATGACGGGGTCTACAGGATTGAAAAGTGTTGGCGGAAACCTGGGAAACAAGTTGAACTCTTGCTCAAAAGCTTCATGCATCTGTATCTTTAACTTGTTTTGTCACTTATTTACATTACATTGACTTTTGTGTAGGGATTCAAAGTTTGTCGATACCTTTTTGTGCGCTGTGATAATGATCCTGCACCATGGACCAGGTCTCTTATTGTGTCATTTTACTTTGTTATAATGTCATCCCCTTCTATTTGGGCTTTAATCATGTTCTTGTTCACCTTGTTGTATATATCGGCAGTGATGAACATGGGGACCGTCCTAGGGCCTTGCCTGCCATCAAAGAACTAAAAGGTGCCACAGATATGACTGAGAGAAAAGGAGCTCCAGCCTGGGATTATGATGTGAGAAGCTAGATATTTGTCTGATGATATTTAGAATCTCCAGTTGATTCTTTCCTTTTTGTAATGTAGCACATTAAAAGGATGCTGACTATCTGATTATTAATAACTTTTTACCAATCTAATTGGTGACTTAACCTTTTTTCTGAAAATGCAGTGAAATGTTTTTTTTATAAACTTATTCATATGCAAATCATACAGTTACATGAATGCTGGTATTGTTTGTAATAGTTGTTTCTGTTTTACAGGAGGAAAAGAGTTGCTGGATGTGGAAAAAGGCTCCTCCTCCTAGTAGGAAACCAGTTCAATGTGAAAATGAAGATGGAACAAAAATGAGACAAGTTAGACCAAAGAGACTTACAATGTCTGTAAAGCAGAGGCTCTTGAAAGGTATACCTATCATTCAACACTTTTCATTACATATTTTCCTTTCTAATCTGATTTGACTATGTATTTTGTGTGATTGTTAGTGATTGCATATTCTTCTATTATGTTTCTTAATATAATGAGATGAGGTCTTTGATGGTGCAGAGTTTACTTGTCATCTTTGTCGGGAAGTGATGAATCACCCGCTTACCACTCCATGTGCTCATAACTTCTGCAAGGCATGTTTGGATGGTGCCTTTGCAGGTCAATCCTTTACAAGACAGAGGACATGTGAAGGCAGACGTACATTACGAGCCCAGAAAAATATAATGAAATGCCCATCATGCCCAACTGATATATCTGATTTCCTCCAGAGTCCCCAGGTACCTAATTCACAGTACACCTGATGACTTCATGGGACTCCAAAATCTGATCATTACAATCTCAGTTTTATATGTGAATATTTATGAGTAAAACTTAATAAGCACTAGGCTTACTATTTTGACTATAAATTTTGGTCTTACTCAAAAGGGTGTTGTTTTGGCAGATTAATAGAGAGTTGATGAATGTGATTGAATCTCTGAAGCGCCAAATTGAGGAAGAAAATGCAGCATTAAGTGTTGATGTTGATGATGGTAGCTTGGATGGAAACAATGAGATTATAGCTGATGAAGCTGTTGAAACAGATAAAAGTGTGGAGGATGATAAAGAAGGTGCACAGCCTGTCAATGAGACTGAAACCAAGCAGACTCACAAGAGGAAGAGATCCAGTAGCATTGACAATGTATCACCCAAAAAACCCATTGACAAATCTGATGTTGTGCATAATCTTGAGGAAGTTGATACTGCCCACACCTGAGTTTTCAGTTTGCGAGTAGCCACAACTGACTGGACGGTTGATGGAGCTACAACCTATCTATGAAGAAGAAGCAAAATGGTGGCAACTAAGGTGGTTCTGGGAATGATGACTCTGAACAAGCTGGCTGACTCATTTATTGTTGGATAGTTTCAGGTTTATTTAGTTTTGGACCTTAATGAACTTGGTACATTAGTCAAATTCCAATTGCATAGCAACCAATTGGTGTTCTATTGTAATCTTTTTGGATAGTAGGTTACAATTATGAATTGCAACCATTAATGATGGATATTTATTTTCTTTATACACCTTGCATTTTGGTGTTAAATTTGTTATGAAGCATTCTCTGTATTTGCTTTCTGCTGAACCTAAGTTCAATATTTATGAACTTTGCAAGATGTTCAACAGATTCTTATGAAGCAACAAAGATGAGGGCAAGAGTAAACATTGGGTATCATGAGATTAGATGTGTTTCCTTAAGAAAGGAAGTTTGGGTTTTAGATTTCTATTTGATATCATGAGCTAAGATGTGTTTCCTTAAGGAAGGAAGTTTGGGTTTTAGATTTCTATTTGATATCTCTAAAGCCTTAATTGCTAAACTATGATGGGTTTTCGAAACTTCCAAATTTCTTTTATTATTAGTACAATGGAAGAAGGGGAGGGGGGTAAGTTTGGAAAAAAATGCTTAAGGTTAGAGACACTATTAAATAAGAAATACTCCCTCCGTCCCATTTTATATGACACCATTTCCTTTTTGGTCAGTTTCAAAAAGAATGTCACATTTTCTTATATGGTAAGTATTTAAAAGTACAATTCCTTTTTTACTCTTGTTGGTTTCACTTAATCTTAAAGATAGTATTCCAATACATTTATGAGGAGAGAGAAAAATGAGTCTAGTTTTTAATAGTATGACTATTTTTTGAAGGGGCAATTTGGTAAACATTTCAAAGTCTCTATTTATTTCTTAAACTCGGTGTCCGGTTAAATGTTACCACATAAAATGGGACGGAGGGAGTATGATGGGAGCCTGTTGGGTTTTTCTAGCATATGATCAAACAACTGATCTAAATTGGGGGATTTATATCATGTAGTGGAGCTTGATTTGTAATTGAGAGTGAGACAAGATATATTAAAACTGACTAAAAAGAAAATCGAGTCATATAAATTGGGATAAATAAAGTATTTATTATTAGTGAGTCTGCTCAAAAGACCTAGAATACTTTGTTATTTATTCTTGAGTAGATGATCCTTTTGAGCAATATCACCAAACTAGAATATTGAGATTTTTAGTAGAATTAAATCAATTTTATAAACTATTACGGATATGGTATACTGGCAAATATGGAAAAGAATAAATAAGATGAATTATGGAGGCATTGTGACCTGGAGGAGAGTGATCTATGAGATCTCTAAAAATATTCATCGCTTAACCCTAATTTTATATCCTTGAATGAAGGAAATCCCACAAAAAAGACCCCTTTTCATGGATTTCCTTCATAAGTACATACACTTGATAAGATCTATACGAGTAAGTTGAAAACTTCCTAATTAAGGTTGTTTTAAATGTAATTTGATGATGTTTCTAAAGGAAATTTTGGTCCAACTTCTATAACATACTATATAAAAAAGATGGAGGAGATTTACAATTTGCTTTATGTAGAAGGATGACAAATTCTACAAGTGTATTTAATGAGGCTATGATTTTGAAGGAAGGGTATGAGTTGTGTGTGGAGAGATAATTACTACCTGTCATATTGGAAACAAACTCTTTGGCACTTTGCTAAAACAATTAGGGGGTATGAGATTGGCCTTGGAGCAATGTAATGTTCATAATGGGGTTTAGAGCTATGATGGAAGGAAATATCATACAAGTTCAACACACATATTAGGAAGACAACACTGTTACAAATATTTTTAGTTAACTGGTATTTTAATTTTGCATGTATACATTATCGAGGGAAGCTAAAGGAATCCTATTGGGGTGGCCCAGTGGTTTGGGCTTGGGACTTCCATGTTGGAGGCCTCAAGTTCGAAACCCCTTGCCAGCGAAAGCAAGGGATTTGCCTTCTGGGCCGAGCTCATCACATCGGACTTGCCTAGTGTGGGCTACCTCTCCTATGTGGTTTGTGAGCTATTGCATAGGAGCGGGGGTTTTACCCTGTGCGCACCCAAAGGATAGCGGCTGTGGTTTCCCTTGTCATAATAAAAAAAGAAGGAAGGCTAAAGGCATAATTATCTTAGACAAATAACATGTTCTACATATGAGAATCAAATGATTTAAAATGCAGGCGTCAAACAAATTGAGTCAGATATTATAGATCAACTACGACAATAATGTCCAACAAAAGAGATAGACAAATTGAGTCAGATATTATAGATCAGCTACAACAATAATGTCCAACAAAAGAGATATACAAGATGAAAAATAAACAATCCACACATCAACGACTTATAGATACATGATGTACAATAATATATAAGAAGATCAAATTGGAGATCTACATAGTACATGTTTTACATATGAGAATCAAATGATTTAAAATGCAGGCGTCAAACAAATTGAGTCAGATATTATAATCAGCTACTACAGTAATGTCCAACAAAAGATATAGACAAGATGACAAATAAACAATCCACACATCAACGACTTATAGATACATGATGTACAACAATACATAAGAAGATCAAATTGGAGATTTGCATAGTGGGGTACGGATAAAACCTGATACAATCATGTGAAAACTATTGAAGGTGGGATCAATCTCACCAGAGATTCATTCCATTATAGAAATTAAACGAAAGTAGTAAGATGCATACCTTAGAATGCTTCAAATCTGGTAGATATAACTTCACTTGACTTAGTAAGATGCATATATATACCTTAAAATGCTTCAGATCTGGTAGATTTAACTTCACTTGACTTGTGATAGGAAAGTTACAAGGCTGGAGTGAACTTCAGTGAGATCTAAATACAAAACACTCGATAAGTATTTAAAGATGACTTGTGTATATGATTCAAATCTTTTGATTTGTTTCAATTCATATCGGGTGAAACAGATGACATAGCAAAGCTACAAAAATAGAAATGAAAGAAAATAAAATGACGGCCATCTTACCTGCGGCGAAGTCACCGATGATGAAGATGGCCACTAAAGAAGGCGACTTTTTCTAGAATCCTTTTCACTTCCCTTTTGAGACTTTTGAGTATATCACATTTTGATCCCCCTTTTATCTTTTAGCCTTTTCATTTTCTTGGGTGGGCTGGGATACTAGACCCATTCGAGGTTTGTGTTCATAATGACTTTAGCCTTTTTTGTAACATTAAAAATGAAAAAATGGGTGTAGTAATAGTATAATACACAAATACATATGTCAAGTAGAGGATAAAGACTCACACAATTTTTATTGGTTAAGTATCACATTAAATAATTTTTTTTCTAGAAATGATGAATGACACTTACTTCTAACATTGTTCCGAACACATGAAAAAGCAAAGTCATTTAATTAATTAAGCTAGCTCATACAATTGCATTTAAGATTTGATTAATAAGTATGTACATTCATTTAATACATACATGTCTCGTAAATGTAATAACAAATTTGGTCAAAGAGATGTTGAATTAAATAAGGAGATGGAGAGGTTTAAGCAACAAGAGCATATGACATTATCGATGATCCAACAACTATAAAATGGTTAATTGTAACACCTTGAAATTTGAAAAAGGGAAAGAAGATAAAAAAGGTTACTGGTACGATTCTACGAGACCAATCTATGGTTCTTAGGAAGTTCTATGGGTTGTAGACCAGTCTCGTAGGAAGTGGAAAAAATATTTTGAAAATAAGCTCTAGTAACCTATTCTACGATTGACCAGGACAGTCCATTGAATGGACTACGAACCGTAGGAAGATCCCGTAGAAAGGTCCCAGACTTAACGAAATTTTGAGTTGAAAGTTGAGGTTTACAGATGGGGTCTACGTACCATAAAAAGTTTGACGGTCCGTAGAAACAAGTCGTAAGAATTGACTTTGATTTTAGGCCCCAATCACTTGACATACGATTGACCAATACGGTCCATAGGTCACAATCGCAGGTCTGTCCGACAGTTATTTTAAAGGGGTATTTGGGCCTTTTACTATGTGTTTAGTACCTAACCTATGTCATTTTGACCCTAACCTAAGCCCTATATAAGGTTTTAAGTCCTAAATCTACCCACTCTAAATTCATTCCCCTAATTCTCAAATTCTAACCAAATTCATCCCCCCTCCAATCTCTCTCAAAGAAGAAAAAAAAGGATTCTAGGGATTTTCAAGTTCAAGTATCCTTTCTTCATCAAGTGTTTAGGGCTTCAAAATCAAGGTATGTAGGGAGTTCATAAATGGGTTCTATTTACTCATTGAGTCCCTGAAGTTTCTCAAATTCTCCAATTCAATTTCCCTAAATTGGTTAGGTTTTCATTCAATTCCTCACGGGTTCTAATTGTATGGATTAAATTGATTGATTTTGATCATATTATGATGTTTTAACTCAATTACATGCTTTACAATTAATTTCCTATGACCCATGCATGATCTATGATTTTGACTATGAACCCTAGAAGGCTATGCATTTATGAACAATCTATGAATCTATGATTAATGTCTTCGTGAAAGACATGCATGAGTTATGAAAAAGAATTGTCTTATGATATTGGTTGCTATAATATTGACATCAATGAAATTGTGAAAGGCTTTCTCATATTAAGGGATCATGGTTTGGTGAAAGGCTTTCTCACTCATGCATGATTCAAAGAAAGGAGCTATTCTATGATGTTTTTAGCTTGAAATTGTAACTTAATTTTACTTTTTCATGGATGGTGATATGCTTATGTTTATGACTAATTCCATTGGCATTTTTACTTAACACTAAGAGGATATTAAGATAGAGGCTCTTCTGTTAGTAGAGATTGGGTCTCTAATAACAATCTTCTTTTCCCTAACTATGTGCCCTCGTAGGTTGTCTTAAGTGACATAGCTAGTGGATCCACCTAATCTAGAAGTTTATGGTACTTGCCTCGGCAAGTAAGGACATCTTTTTTTGGTGTGGGAGAAAGACACCAGATTCCATGTTATAGCTCCCATGGTCTATGTCGGTTAATAGTAAATATCCCGAAAACAAACTAAGTTGCTTTCAAATTTTTAAGAGGCTTTCATGATGATTTTAAGATGCAGTGACCATGTTCATGATTTATGATATCTCTCTAAGGTTTTACTATGTTTAGCTTGGTCATGCATTTCATGTTTTTGATTATGTTCCCTTATGATCACGTTTTAAGTTTTATTGCATGTCTCTCATATTTAGTACATTTCATGTACTAATGCATATTTGTGCCTACAATATTTCACTAATGTAGGGCTTGATGACTCATCTCCCTCCGTTCATGGCTAGTTCAGCATTAGAGATTTTGAAGACTTGGTAAATCCTCATACTCCGAGGACGATGTCACTTTATTGATTTTCTATCTATTTACTTACAATTATTGTATGTGGTGTACGAATTACGTCTCGACCACTCCTTTTGATGTAACAAGTGGCTTGTCAACACTATGTTAGACTTTCGCTTTGTAATGTCAAACTCTTTTTTTGAAATGAAATGCTTTGCTTTTTTCTATTACTATGTGTATATGTATGTCAATTGGCTTGTGTAGGACCTCTCGGGGTCTTATATTCCATGTCACGTCTAGGGTGTACTTTGGGTCGTGATATTAATCATAGATGAATGTGAGTAGGATATGATGACAGAAGAATCCACAAGCTTCAATCCGATCAAGCTACTTAAAAGGTGTGAAAATTGCAAAACCAATGATTCTAACTAACTATCACATTATATACCTTAAAGTTTATAAAAGTCATTCATTAATACGACGAATTGGAGGATAAAATAAAGCTCTTTTACTTTATTTGTTGGATGCGTGCACAAAGGAAACAATTTCTTATTAAGATTACAAAAAATATAAATAAGTACAAATATGAGACCTTTCAAACTTGAAAGAAAAATAAAATACATTCCTTTCATATACATGAGCAGAAAATTAGAAATATTTTATATTGACTTAGTAAATACTGACTGAAACTAATTAGTATATTGATCTTGGACATATTTATATGCTCAATTACTATAAATTACCCCATGCACCTTAAGTTTCGAGGACATTCTTGATATGTTTTGATTAGTATTGTGACGATTGCACACTAACCTACATGATTAGCGATATGAGGGGGTTCCTAAAGGAGTACGAGTATAATATGAGCTGGAAAAGACTTTACGGGAGCAAGGAAAAAGAGCACGATGATAATACATTGCACGGGACAACACTGGCGTGGTGCCCCAGCCCTGAAACAACTAGGGGCCATTCCTGGCGCACTGGCAGCGGCGCCCCAACCCTTAAAACATTCATAGCGCACTGCAGGTGTGATGCGCCAAGGACCAGGTAAACACAGGTCCTTCCTGGCGCCCTGACCCTGTTTTCTCTGATGAATTTTTAGAATTTTGAGGATTTCAAATTCAAATAGAAGAAGAGATTAGGTCCTCAAACTCTATAAATAGGACCCTAGGTTTATTTAGATACGGGGATTATTCTTTTTGAATTGCAAAAGCAAGGGGATAACAATTCATCTAAGGTTTCAATCTTCTACTGTTTCTTTAGTCTTTAATTACATGAAAACAATCTTGTTTATGTTTTTATGATTATAAGTGGCTAAAAGCCTTTTTTCAGGGGCTGTAGCCATGGATGATTGTTGAACATCAATTTATATGAATTAATTTGGTTAACATATACATTACTCTTGTATTCTTATTTTAGTATTTCATGATTGGCCACCATTGAGATGAATTTATTGTCTATTCTTGAACTCGGGAGAAAAATAGGTAAATAGACCAAAAAATACAATGAGAGCAATCCTTCTTGCATACCACTTGTTGAGATTTATGTTTAGGATTAACACCCGGACGGACACCGTGCTTGGCTAAGAGATAGGATGAAAAAGAAATGATCCACAGTTGAGTCTGCCTATCCCCACTCAACAATGTAGTTAGGTAGTCAACTGAGGTAGATGGTTAGAGGCTGAGAGATCATGATCATAATATCAACCCTATAAATCACTAATTTTATAACCATAAGTAAGTCATGAAAGATATGAGATACATGAATTTCTAGCATGTTGCAACCCTAGAACTATCCCTTTTTTGTTTAAACACTAAAATTGAAGTTGTTCATTATTAGTTAATTTTAAAGCTGTATTTATTTGCAAAAGTAGTATAGATAGAAAACACAAGTTTCTTGAAAACACTTTCTTTGATTTGTGGAATTAGTTGAATTGAATATAAATTGATCATAAGTCTTTTGGGTTCGACAATCTGATTCTGAAAGATCCATTTTATTAATCTTGTGACCACATACACTTGTGTGTACATATTTTTGGCGCCTCTACCAAGGACTTTAGAAATAGTTAATATTTAATTCTTCAAAGTCTATTATTTTATTGTTCAAGTGTTAACAACTTGATCTTAGCTGTTCTGAAATTACAGGTACTCAAAGCACAATCTTAGCTTAAGGAAGAAAACTTGTAGAGCCATTGCAAGAACCTGAACGATTCTCCATTGATAAAATGGGATGGAAGCTCTATATCCTCTTTAACATAATGAGACAAGCACCGAGGAAAATCATGAGGAAAACTTGGATGACGAATAGGAAGAGGTAGCTTTAGTGATTGCGGCATGATCAGCACGTTATGTGGCATTTCCACTCACCAACAATGTTACCTTTAGTATTCGAAAACGACCACCGGGTGGGAGGTTCGAGCTGAAGCAAAATATGGTGCAACTCATTCACTCAACTGGGAAATTCGTTGGCCTTTCTTATGAGGACCACAAAGTGCATATAAGATTTTTTTTTGGAGATAAGTGACACTTACATACCTATGGGGATATCTGAGTCAAGGATTTCGACTCATTTAGGGCTTAATATTCAAAGTTTTAGTGTCCTCAATACCTATTTTATGCTCTAAATGAATGTTAAAATTCTAATTTGCAGCAACGAAGGCAAAAGAGCAAGGCAAGAGCATTACCGGGCAAAAAGGAGCGAAAAAGATGAAGAAGTTGAAGAAAAGCAAGGCTGGTGCTCTCCAAAACTACTCGGCGAGTCACCGATTGGACCTTTAGCTCACCTAAAGTTCCAGCAGACCAGCCCATGGACAAGACCAACTTGGCGAGAAAACTGATGGTTCGGCGACGCGATGAATTGATTGGCGATGTTGATTTTTATCGCCTAAAGTTACAGAAAAGAGGTGGGGAAAAGCCAAGCCAAGAAAGTGATGGAAAGGAGCACTCGGCTCATCACCGACCAGGTCGGCGAAGCCCTACTTATTTTACCGATTGACTCCGAAGCTGAAATTATGGGAACGTATAAATGAAATTTTCAAAAGAAGAAAAGGAATTCCCACATTGTCCAGTTCTGGATTTTTTATCCTAAACATTCTAAACATTGTTCTTACACTTCTTGAGTAGAGATTTAAGGTTTATTTGATTTTGAGTTTCAATTTGAGCATTTTAGAGACTTGTGGATTGTTACCCAAGCCGATGGAAAACATAGTTGGTAACAATTTTTTGTTCATTATTATGTGTGGCTAAAACCCCCATTCTTGGGGGTGTAATTATGTGATTGAATGTTTCAATTCGCTTATGGGTGTTAGTATTTACTGATTTTATTGATGATTTGAAGTGGGTTCAATTAATAGTTGAGTTTTAATTGATGAATTGTAGTTGCAAATATAATTCTCGTTCAGCATTCTAAGCTTGCTTGAGAAAGAAGTATTAGACTTAAAACTATTACTTGATGATTATAGTGATTGAGTTATTGTAGACTTAGCTTGAGAAAGTGGGTCTAAATGCAATCCTACTAATGTAGCTTGAAAAAGTAAATTGATTAAGGTATTGGGTTGTTTTCATGTGTTGTACTTGTCGAGGTTCGAAAGTACTCGCTTGATTCGTGATAGTTGATTGAGAAATAGCTATTGCACCTAAGGCCTAGCCTACCCACGGAAGTTCAACGACTTTTAGTGAATAATTATCACCCATTTAGCCAAATTGACATTTAATTTATCACACACCCAAGGATTCCTCTCTAATCGATTACTCCCGGTTATTTGTTGTTGTTAATTGTTCACCAAAATCCCCCCATTTGACATTAATAGTTAACCCCTTGTCATTTACTTTATTTGTTCAAAAATGTCTACTTCTACAAACGATTAGAACACTATTTTAATTCATAATCAAATTCTTTAGTGTATAACTCCATGTGGGATCGACCCCAACTCTTAGTTGGATTTATACTTGTTAGCGACCACCTACACTTGGAATCGTATGAAGTGTAGTTGAGCGTTATAAAAATGGGCGCCGCTGCCGGGGAGTGGTGTTTAAAGTTTTTTTAGTGAAGTTTAGTCGTGAACTAATCTTGTCGTAGTTGAATCAACTTATTTTTTTCGTTGTTGGTTGCTCTTAAATAGGTGAAGAGATGAGTGTTAACGAGAGCAATGCTAACCAACTTGGGCACAATGATGACATCAGTAATTTTCACGATGTCAATGAAGATTAGTTGGTAAGTGCGGGTGCTATTCGATTGCCTCTGACTGTGGGTAATATGGTGTTTCATGTGACCAGCACTATGTTGCAACTATTGCAAATGAAGGTCTCTTTGGATGTCTATCTACTGAGGGTCCTCATGACCACATCCAAAACTTTGTGGATGTGTGTGAGCCATTTTTTTTCAAGAAAATCACTCAGGAATCGGTCTGACTTTGTTCGTTTACCTTTTCTCTAATGGGGGAAGCAACGAAGTGGTTGACCGATTTACCAAGGGAATCAATCACTTCTTGGGAGGAGCTCACTGATGCGTTTTATGTAAGGTTTTCCCCTCCCTCGAAGATGATGAAGTTGAGGGACAATATTCAGAACTTTAAGTGAGTAAATGGTGAACCTATTCATGAGACATAGTTGAGATTTCAAAAGTTACTGCTCCAATGTCCAACTCATAGACTCCCGAATAATGTGTTGCTACAAACTTCTACCAGAGCCTTGACTAAGTTAACAAGGGTGTGGCAGACTAGCTCATTCGAGGAGGAATCATGCAACAACCGTTTGAAATAACATCTACTTTTCTTGATGAGATGACAGAAATCAACCGTTCTTGGTACACTAGGGAAGATCAGATTTCTCCTTTGAACTTCGGGATGACAAAGGAAGAAATGGAAAAGAACCAAGAGCGGGATGAAAACATAGCCAAGATGATGACCCAAATGGACCTATTCACAAAATATGTCATGGGATGTGGTTCTAAGGCTGTGAATGCGGTCAGAATTAGTGGAGTAAACCCTGATGAAGCACACTTTGAAGCTATGTACAATGAAGAAGTGCATTTCTTGTCAAATCAGGTAGGAGGTTTCCGTCTGAGCTATCCTAGGCCGGGCGGGAATCAACGTTGTAACAGGGATCGCGATGATGGTTGGAGAGACCGATATAGGGAATGACGCGACCGTGGTACAAATCAGAAAGAGAGAGGGACGGTGACAAAGAACGATATTTGCCTCCCCACGAGTGTCAAAAGCCAAAAGAGCCAAGGGCTGATCCTGGAAATTTCCGTACTGAAGATATCCTTGTACGCATTCTTAACAAAGTAGAAGTATCGGACAAGGTGCTAAAGGAAATGAAAGATGACGTCTCTTCTCTAAACCAAATAGTTACCTCACATTCAGTGTCAATTAAGCTGCTGGAAACACAGATGGGCCAAATCTTGACTCTTTTAAATCCATGACCAACAGGAGATTTACCGAGTCATACCATGGTTAACCCAAAGAATGAAGTTTGAAAACATGTCTTTGTCGTGCCACGACGTTAAATAAGGCGCTTCTTGAGAGGCAACCCAAGTTTTTAGTTTTTAACTTTGTTGTTTGAATAACATTTGCTAGATGTGCAGGTTGAAAATTTAAAATTTAGGGGAAAGAGGCAATTAGGCAAGCTCAGGTACTGTTCGGCGAGTTCGATGTGGACTACTTTTCTGACCAACCAAATGGCTGGAGCTCTGGTAACTTCAGCGGGTAAAATCACCATTCGGCGCATCACCGAATGGTCGGCAACATAAGTTATCATCGCCGACTGGGCGCGAACTGAAGGGTAAAAAAGGGCTTTAACCGTTTTAAATTCAAAATTCCCTTTCTTTTACATTTTCAAACTCTTGCACTCTTACACTTCAAATTTAGATCATATTTTTCTTAGTATTTTCGTGTGGGGATAATTTTCTCGGGGGAAATTTGCATTTTGCTTCGCCTGACTTTTGCTTCTGCCTATTTTTGAGGTTGGTGTCCTAAACTTGACTTGATTTATAGTCGTTTGTGATGCATGCTCGTATTATTGTTGGATCTATTACATAATCTTGAGTATTTGGTTGATTTTTAATTGAGGGTTACAGATGAGTTGGGGATTTCAACTCTTTTAGGGCTAAAATTTAGAGTTTTAGTGTCGTCAATGCCTATTTTATGCTCTAAACTGATGTTAAAATGCTAATTTGTAGCAATGAAGGCAAAAGAGCAAGGCAAAGACATTACCGGGCAAAAAGGAGCGAAAAAGCTAAAGAAAAGCAAGGTTGATGCTCACCAAAGCCACTCGGTGAGTCACCGAGTGGCTATTTAGCTCACCAAAAGTTACAACAGGCCAGCCCATGGACAAAGCCAACTTGACGAGGAAATTGGTGTTTCGGCGATAGAAGTTTTGATCGCCTAAAGTCACATAAGGGAAATGGTGAATAGACAAACCAAGAAGGCGATGGAAAGGAGCACTCGGGCATCGCCGACCTAGTTGGTGAAGCCTGACTTATTTTATCGAGTGGCTCTGAAGCTGAAAATCTAGGAACATATAAATAAAATTTTTGAAAGAAGAAAAAGGAGTTCTGAAATTTTTGGGAGTTCCCTCATAATCTAGTCCTCGATTTTTTATCCTTAACATTCAAAACACTGTTTTCATTCTTTTTGAGTAGGGATTTAGGGTTGGTTTTGATTCTAAACTCAATTTGAGCATTTTGAAGACTTGTGATATGTTACCCAAGCTGATGGAAAACATAGTTGGTAACTATTTCTTGCTTTTTATTGTGTGGCTAAAACCCCAATTCTTGGAGGTATAATTATGTGATTGAATATTTCAATTAGCTTATGGGTGTTGGTATTTACTGATTTTAGTTTTAATTCAGCATTATAAGCTTGCTTGAGAAAGAGGTTTTAGGATTAAAACTATTAATTGATGATTGTAGTGGTTAAGTTATTGTGGACTTAGCTTGAGAAAGTGGGTGGGTCTGAATTCAATCCTACCAATCTAGCTTGAAAAAGTAGATTGATTGAGGTATTGGGCTATTTACATGTGTTGAGCTTGTCGAGGTTCGTGAGAACTTGCTTGATTCATGATAGTTGATTGAGAAATAACTATCACACCTAAGGCCTATAGCCTACCCACTGAAGTTCAACGAGTTTTAGTAAATAATAATCATCCACATAGCGAAATTGGCGTTCACTTGATCACACTCACAAGGATCCCTCTCTACTTGATCACTCCCATTTGTTAGTAGTTGTTAATTGTTCACTCTAATCCCCCCCAATTGACATTAATTGTCAACCCCCTGCCATTTACTTTAATTGTTTTGAAAATGTCTACTTTTACAAATGATTAGAACACTTTTTTCACTTCTTGATCGTATTCTTTACCGGATCACTCCCTATCAGATCGATCCTAACTCTTAGTTAGGCTTATACTTGTTAGAGACCACCTACACTTAGAATTGGATGAAGTGTAGTTGAGCGTTATAAAAAATGGTGCCGCTTTCGGGGAATGGTGTTTAGAATTCTCTTAGTGAAGTTTAGTTGTGAGATAATTTTGTTGTAGTTGAATCAACTTATTTTTTTTTATTGTTGGCTGCTCTTTAATATGTGAGGAGATGAGTGTTAACGGGAGAAATGCATGTGCTATTCAATTGCCTCCGACTGTGAGCAATGCAGTGTTTCACGTGACTAGCATTTTGTTGCAGATGTTGCAAATGAAGAGTCTCTTTGGGGGTCTTGCTACTGAGGATCCTCATGTCCACATCCGAAACTTTGTGGATGTGTGTGGGACATTTTGTTTCAAGAACATCTCTTAGAAGTCGGTTCGACTTCATTTGTGTCCCTTTTCTCTAGTGGGGGAGGCAACAAAGTGGTTGGTTAATTTACCGAGGGAATCAATCATTTCTTGGGAAAAGCTCTCTGATGTGTTTTATGTAAGGTTTTTCCCTCACTCGAAGATGGTGAAGTTGAGGGATAATATGCAGAACTTTAAGCGAGTGGATGGTGAACCTATTCATGAGACATGGTTGAGGTTTCAGAAGTTGCTCCTCCAATGTCCAACTCATGGACTCCCAAACAATGTGTTGTTGCAATACTTCTATCAAAGACTCGACTCAATCAACAAGGGTGTGGCAGACCAGCTTATTCGAGGAGGAATCATGCAACAACCGTTTGACATAGCGTCTACTCTTCTTGATGAGATGACAAAAATAAAGCGTGATTTGTACACTAGAAAAGATCAAGTGTCTCCTTTGAACTTCGGGATGACAAAAGAACAAATGGAAAAGAACGAAGAGCGGGATGAAATCATGGCCAAGATGGTAACCCAAACGGACCTATTGACGAAACATGTCATGGGAAGTGGTTTTAAGTCTGTTAATGCGGTCAGAGTTAGTGAGGTGAACCCTGATGAAGCACACTTTGAAGATATGTACAATGAAGAAGTGCATGTCTTAGCAAATCAAGCAGGTGGTTTCCATTCGAACTATCAAAGGCCAGGTGGGAACCAAGGTTGGAATAGGGATCGCGATGACGGTTGGAGAGACCGATATAGGGAATGGCGTGACCGTGGTATAAATTTGAGGGGGATGGACAATGACAAAGAATGATACGTATCTCCCCATAAGCGTCAAAAGCCAAAAGAGCAAAGGGCTAATGCTGAAAATTTCCTCACTGAAGATACGCTTGCACACATTCTCAACAAAGTGGAAGGATCGGACAAGGTCCTAAAGGAAATAAAAGATGACGTCTCATCTCTTAACTAAATTGTTACCTCACATTCGGTCTCAATTAAGCAACTGCAAACACTGATGGGTCAAATCTTGACTCATCAAAATCCAAGATCAAAAGAAGGTTTACTGAGTTATACCATGGTTAACCCAAATAATGAAGATTGAAAGCATGTCTTCGTCGTTCCATGACGTTAAATAAGGCACTTCTTGGGAGGAAACTCAAGGTTTTAGTTTTTAATGTTGTTGTTTGAATAACGGGCGTTAGATGTGTAGGTTGAAAATTTGAAATTTTGGAAAAGAGGCAATTAGGCGAGTTCAGGTACTGTTCAGTGAGTCACCGAATAGGTCGGTGAGCCCTATTTGGACTGCTATTTTGACCAACCAAAGGGTCGGAGTTCTGTAAACTTTGGCGGGCAAAAGTATCATTTGGCACATCTTCGAATGGTCAGCGACATAAGTAAATATCGCCGACCAGGGAGCGAACTGAAGGGTCAAAAAGGGCCTTAACCATTTTAAATTCAAAATTCCCTTTCATTTCATATTTTTCAACTCTTGTACTTCATATCTAGATTAAATTTTTCTCGTGAATTTTTTGTGGAGATCGATTGCTCAGGGGATTTTTTCATTTTCTCTTTCATATTTGCTTGCCTAGCGTTTGTTTCCATCTACTTTTGAGGTTGATGTCTCGAATTTGGCTTGATATTTTGATGTTTTTGATGCATGCTCGTAATATTATTTGATCTATTGTATAAATGTATGGATTTGATTGATTTTTAAGTGAGGTTCATTGTAGTATCATGTTAGTTTTTGTGTTCTAGTCCAAAATTGTTTAAATACCTATTTAAATTGCTTGAACTTGTGAATGTTTAGTTGTAATAAAGCGAGTGACATCATTCTTAAAGGAAAAAGATGTTGATTGGTCAATTATAGACAAATCAGGGGACGTTCGAGTACCTCGAGGTCATTATTGATATGGGTCTGAGTTTAATTGCAAAAAATAGTGCTTAAATTTCATTATCGTGGGATGTGGGTTGAAAATTGAAGGTCGGGGTCGAATGCTGGCACGAGAGACCAGTCGACGAGCTTAGTCGAGCTTGCCGAATGACTCAACGGTTCACGAAGTGACCCCTCGATCGCCTTTTTGTTCTTCATTTTTGATGATTTGATTCTATAACATTTTGCGATATTCCTGTAACTTTCGACGAGCTACCTTTGGTTTGCCGAATGAGTTCGACGAATCGCCGCAAGGGTTGGGACCTCGCCGACTTGTGCTGATCTTTGTGCAATTTTTTTTTTTTACTTTCGGCGAGCTTGACATAGCTCACTGAATGAGTTCGGTGACTCACCGAACTAGTCGATAAGTTTTTCTACATATATTCAACAATGACGTTTGTTGACCTTTTTCTAATGTATTAGTTCGTTATGTGTTGTGTTTTGCAGATATAGCCAGACCCAAAGTTCTCGGTAGGAATCAACCATCTTGGAAGGGAGAACGAGGAATAGTTATTACTGAGGGTGCGGCTATGTGATGAGTCTACGATTTGGACTCATTTAGAGCTTTATTTGGTTAGATTTATTGTCCTCAAATGCTTATTTTGTGCTAATAACTGATGTGAAATCCTTGTTTTCAGGTATTTGGATTAAGGAGCAAAGCATGGACACTAACGAGCAAAAATGAATAAGGCAGCTGAAAGAATGAAGAAATGAAGGCTTGTTGATCGCCTAATCCATTGGGCGAATCGCTGAGTGGCTATTACCTCACCTAAAGTACCAGTGTGCCAAGCCCTGAAGGAGAAAATCAAGTTGGCGAGAGAAAGCAGCAGTCGACGAGTCGCCGAACAGTTCCGCAATGCAGTGTTTGATCGCCCAAAGTTACAGAACTTGAGGATGCTGAAGGCCAAAGCAAAAATGCGATGGAAATGACCAAAGGGCGGATCACCAAGTTGATTGGCGATCCCGACTTACTGCACGAATGACCATTCGCAACATACTTTTGGCGACTATAAATACATTTTCAAACATTATGTTTAATATCAAATTTTATTCTGAACATTCATTAGAGTAATTTTTGAGCTTGATCTGAGAGTATTGAGACAATATTTTCATTAACTTTGACGATTTAAAGTTTTCCATTTTTGAGAGATTGGGAGTGGGTTTTGAGATTCTTCAATTTGGACCTTTGTAAAGACGAAATTAATTGTACCCAGTTGATGGAAACACAATTTGGTAACGATTTCTATCTTTTTATGATTTCTAGCTAAAACCCCAATTCTTGGGGTGTGATTATGGGTTGATTTAGCTTATGGGTATTTCTGATTGATAGTTTAAATGTTGTTTAAAAGTGATTTCAATCAGTAATTGTGGTTTAATTTTAAGGATTGTAGTTGAAAATGCAACTCTACCTTCATGTTTTAGGCTTGCTCGAGAGAGAGGTCTTAAAACCAAGATTACTGAATTGATGGTTTGTAGGTATTGGGTTGTTATGGGTTTAGCTCGAGAGAGAGTGAATCCTAAACCTTTTTCCACACATTCAGCTCGAGAGAGTGAATTGACTAAAGCGTAGGCTGTTCTCAATTGTTTCTTGTTGGTGTTCGAGAGAAACCAACTTGATTCGGGGTAAATTATTCGAGAGAAAGTTTATCCCCACTAAAGTCTAGCTTATTCACTGATTTACAGCTATTTACTAACAACTGCAAGTACCCATTTGTCTACCTTAGCCTATAATCCAATCACATCCCAAGAACCTGTCTCATTACTTGTTAATTCGTGTTATTTGCTGTTGTTGTAGCTGATAAATACAATTAACCCCTTATTATTTGACATTCGTGTCACCCCCTAACTTTGAATTATGGTTTTATTCATAAATATCTATTCCTATGATTGACTTGAACATACTCGTACTTTGCTCTTGATTCTCAAACACGTACCACTCCCTGTGGAATTCAACCCCAACTCATTTGGTTGGGTTATATTACTAACTAATGATCGTTAACGCTAGTATTGGATGAAGTGTCTTTGAAACGTTATTAATCAAAATGGTGCCGCTGCCGGGAGTGGTGTATATTGAGAATCTTTAGTTAAGATGAATTTTGTTCTTATTAGTCATAGTTGAACTTACTTAATTTTAGTTTTGTTTTTCTTGTTTGTGTTGTGAAACAGGAATTATGAGTGTGAACAGAAGCAATGGTAGCCAAGTTGGCCACCAAGATGACATCAGAAACCTCAACGATGTCAACGAGCCCAATGCTAATGACTCCCATCTTATGGGTGGAATTGGTGCCATTCGCTTGCCTCTGGCTGAAGGGAACGTGGTGTTCGATATTATAAGTACTATGTTGCAGCTCTTGCAATTGAAGGGGCTGTTTGGTGGTTTGGCTCATGAGGATCCCCATGAGCATATTGGAAACTTCATGGATGTTTGCGGACCGTTCTCCTTCAAGAACATATCTCAAGAGTCGGTTCGATTGAGGTTGTTCCCGTTCTCTTTGATGGGAGAAACATGTAAGTGGCTGACTGAATTGCCACGTGAATCAATCACTTTGTGGGAGGAGTTGGTCACCGCACTTCAAGTGCAATTTTCCCTCCTTCGAAGATGATGACTCTTCGAGACAACATTCAGAGCTTCAAGCGGCAGGAGGGCGAGCCAATTCATGAAACTTGGCTGCGATTCAAGAAGTTGGTGCTCCAATGTCCAACTTTTGGCTTGCCTGACAACATGTTGCTGGAGTATTTTACCGAAGTCTTGATTCGATAAACAAGGGTGTTACTGACCAACTTATTCCTGGAAGTTTGATGCAACAACCTTATATGATAGAAGGTCAGCTCTTGGATGGCATGACTACAATCAATCGTGCTTGGTACACCCGCGAAGATCAGGTTTCCCCGCTCACTTTTAAATTGACTAAAGAGCAGATGGAAAAAGACAATGAGAGGGACCAAAACATGGCCAAGATCATGACACAACTTGACATTTTGTCTAAAAATATCATGGGAGCTGGTGCTCGAAGTGTCAATGCCTTGGGTGTAGGGTGTGTTAATCCTGATGAGGCTAAGTTTGAGGCTTTGTACAACGAAGAGGTGAATTTCCTAGCCAACCAAGGTGGTGGTTATCGTTCAAACTACCTGAGGTAGGGTGGTAACCAAGGTTAGAACAGGGATGAAGGTTGGAAGGATCGTGATCGAGAAAGGAGGGATAGAAATCCCAATTGGAAGGATGGAGAGAAGGATATGTATGTGTCTCCCCACGAGAGCCAAAAACCAAAGTATTCCGAAAGAGGCGGTCAAAGGATTTTCTTTCTCGTAGCCTGAACAAAGTTGAGGGGTCAGACAAGATTTTGAAGGAAATGAAAGATGATGTGTCGACCCTCAGCCAGACGATTACCTCTCACTCTGTCTCGATCAAATAGTTGGAGACCCAAATGGGTCATATCTCATCTCATTTAAACCTGAGACAACAATGGATGTTGCCTAGTGATACTATGGCTAACCCCAAGAATGAGGTTTGAGCGTGGACTTGCGTCGTGCCGCGACGTTAACTAAGACGCTTCTTGGGAGGCAACCCAAGTTTTTATTTGCTTTCTTTTTAAGTTTAAAATAATGGTGTGTTGATTGTGCATATCGAAGTGTGGAAAGTGTTTGAAAAGTGCAGGTTGGCGAGCCAAAAGTCCAGTCGGCACATCGTCGAAGAGGTCGGCGTGCCCGACTTGATCCACTGTTTGACTTAAGACATTTTCAAATTGGAGTCTATAAAATTTGGCGATCCCAGGAGTTGATTGGTGAATCGTCGACTGAGTCGGCGATTATGACTTTGTCCACCGTTTGGACCCCCACAATAACTGGAGGTCCTGTAAAACTCGGCAATATAAGTACCCACTTGGCGTGTCACTAAGTGGTTCAATGAGCAAAACTAGTGTCATCGAATGGGCGAGAACTGGACGGCTTCTAAAGGCCAAAGGTTTAAACTTTCAAGCTCTTTCACTTTCCCCCACTTTTGAACTTCCCAAACTCACACCTGCACTTCAGTGTTCTAGATTCTTACATTTTTACTGTATTTGAGTCATTGATTGTGTGCTCAGAGTTGGAATATTTGCCGTCTATCTTTTCAAATCTTAATTATTCGGCATCATAGGTTAGTTTTCCGAACCCGGAATTCAATTTTTAGTGATTTATACTCATTTGTAAGTGATTTTTATTTTAGTGATGTGTGCTGGCCCTCTCTGATCATAATTGTATTTGTGTGTGCCTAGTTTAACTTGAATATTGTGCCTTAAATACCTATAATGTTGATTTCCCAAGATTTTGTGCTTTAAAATTGATTAAAATTGTGGGGTTGTGCTTGCATGTCGTTGGGTCTAGTTGGGTGAAATCTAAGCAACCCGCATTTGTGCTAAATGACATATTTTTCCCAATGATAAAGCGGTTGACATCATTCTTAAGAGCAAAAGTCGTCAAAAAACCAAATTTGGTCAAACCAAGAGAAGTCTAAGTATCCCAGGGGAATGGGTGTAATGGGTCTTAGCTTAATTGTGAGAGTGCATATTTTGATTTTGTTTTTGGGGACTGCGGGGTTTAATTTGGCGAGCTGGGTCGAGCTCGCCGAACCACTCGGCGGTTCGCCGAAGTTCCCCTTATCGCCTTTAATTTCATGATTTATCTTGAAAAAGGTTCTATAACTTTCGGTGAGAAGCCTGAGTTCGCCGAGTACACCCGACCACTCGCCAAAGATGCTCCTTGATCGCCATTTGTCTGCGCCCCTAACCCCTTAATGCACTGTAACTTATGGCAGACTGATGTTTGCTCGCCGAATGCTGTTAGCGATTCGCCAAAAGGCCTTTCCCATCTCCGACATGCCTTTTGTCTAAGAACTTTTTGAGCCGATCCTTTTGGCGAGCCCGATATGGCTCGCCAAAGAGATTCGGTGACTCGCCGACTGGTTCGGTGAGTCTATTTTTAGCTTCTTTTCTGTGCTTTTGCTTGAATTGTTTCTAACTCTTTTTGATGATTTTGCAGACATGGATAGACCTAAAGTTGCTAGTAGGGATATGCCACCTCGCAAGAAGGCCAAAGGGATAAAAATCAATGAGGATGCAGCTGCATCCAGGGCCATGGCCACCAAACTTCCCACAACTGGTGCGAAAGGGAAGGCACCTGCGTTATCGGAGGCCAGCTCCAACAGTGATAATATCTACGCTGCTCACCTCACCACTTCTGAGAGTGATGGTGAGCACCAGGAGCATCAGGTTGCCACTTCTGAGCCTGAGGAGGATGAGTCACTAGCAGCACAGAGGGCGGAGCTGCGTTCCAAGAAGCTTAGTGATCCGTCTAAGATAAGGACCCCTCAGACTACTCCTCCTCTAGCTCCAGCACATGCCGCAGTCTTAGCACCACCAGTACAGGGTCCTCCTCCCAAGTCTATGAATAAACTAAAGACTAAGGATAATTACCGAGGAGAAGCATTTGTCTACTGATGGGGTCATTGCCAAATATCCAGAGATTATGAGTTACCTGAGGTCACATAAATTCTAGATCTTCACCAAGCCCCATGGCCCGTACATTCCAAGCTGGATCAGTGAGTTCTACAGCGCTTACAGTGCATTGATACCATAAGGGAAGAAGCCGGCAGCTAAATTCAAGCCGATTGACAACGTGGTTGTCAGGGGAAAGAGGGTGCAGTGTGATTTTGCTGCCATCAATGCTGTCCTAGAATGCACTACGAGACTTGAGGATCACTGTCAATACAAGATCAGGACAAGACGCTGGAGAACATGAAGAAGTTGTTGGATCCATTGATATCAGATGACATTCCCAAGTGGCTTGAGGTTGGGGCAGCTATTGAAAAAAAGGACCTCAATGTGGCAGCGAGTTATTGGTTTGTCTTTATCAGCAACATGATCATGCCCTCCCAAAATGAGTCTATTCTCTATCACACCAAAGTAACCTGCCTAGGCTACCTCATTGCGGGGACAAGGCTGAACTTGGGGATGATTATTGCATCGGAGATGCTCATGCGGGTCAAGCAGCGCCAGACTTCCCTCCCCTTCCCGTTGTTGATCACCGAGCTGTGCAGACGGGCTCGGGTTCTGAGATATGCGAAGAAGAATGTAGAGGTGATTCCCATATCCTCTACTGATATCCGGAGAATCAAGGCGGAGTATTTGAAAGATGAGGTAAAAAAGATGAAGAAGGCAGCCCGATGGACTATTCCCCAGTTGTAGATACAGACGCATTACCTGCAGAGGCACATTTGCGTACTCCGACCTCTGGGCCTTCAGGTACATCCAGTGTTGTTCCTTCTAACACCCCTAGTTCCTCTACTGCTACATTGCCCCCAGAGCTGTTGTTGTTGCTGTTTACCGACCCCCGCTCACTCAGGCTGCACTACTCCGAATGGGGCAGCTAGCCTATTCTGCCGATCGTCGTGCTGCCAGGCGTGAGTCCTCTATTTAGGGCATGATTAAAACAACCCTTGCTGGTGTTGTGACACCATTGAGTGCTACTTTTGATCCCCTTGTGGCTAGGATAGGGTGTGTGAGCGCGGCCAAGGGTCCACCGAGGAGGTGGCGGCTCTAAAGGCTGTCATTGCTGCTCTGAGGAGAGATTTGGATCAGCTGAATCCCACCGACATGTCCATGATTTTCGGGACGGTGGAGATCCCAGATGTGTCAGTCGAGCCAGATATGCCTCCGACTACCACCAGAGATGATGTTAGACTTGAGGAGGCAGAGACGGATAAGGAGATGCTTGGGGTTGCTGAGAAGGCTTCTTACGAGGGCCTTACGGAGACTGAGGAGGCCATGGTAGATGCAATTGTGCAGGCTTCTTTGGCAAATACACCCTTAGCTGACTCTAGTGGAGCTGGTATTGCTTTTGAGTTGACTCCAGGTACTAATGCCTAGGTTCAGAGCACTACTCCAGGCACCGATTCTCATACAGATAGAGCAAATGTTTAGACAAGATCTCTCTTTACCTCCCTCTCTGTCTTGTTTATTTGACTTTTGGATATTTTATTGCTTGCATTTGAGGACAAATAACTTCCGACAAATTTTGTGCCACCTCTTGTTTGCGTTTGAATGTGGCCGTTCTCTTGCAAATTTGAGTATCGGTCTTGATCAATAGCGATGACTTGAATAGTGCTCATAATCAAACAAAAATGGAATGTGCGGCTATGATGAGATCAAATGAAGTTGCATAGGCAATATGTGAACTTTTTGCATCTCGTTGTGACTAGCCAATTATCAAATTGAGTCTCTTGTGATGAACATTGCACACTAGCGAAAGTGTGGAGTCTTGTTTGACATTGGTGTCAATGCCTTGTGTGATGAGCTAACCGTGAACCATGTGTGATGACATCTAGAATTTGCCCCATTGGTCCGATTGACTAAGTGATGCAAGCTCTTGAGATGACCTTAGGCAACTTTGAAAAGTGTGAAACAATTTGACATTATACCTCTTTTGTGGCCTACCTTGTGAGTATGTGAAATTCGTTTGAACACCTTTTGAGCCTTAACCCTTTCCTTGGAAGAAACTTTATGAAATTGTGACCTTTCTTTATCCATTACCCATAATCCTCATGATTTGTGGTTTTGCTATATAGCCAACTTAGGCCAAAAGCCTAAATTGGGGGTGTGGTGAAAA
>NW_006238967.1:792748-807940 GCF_000226075.1 Solanum tuberosum
AATGATGAAGAAAAGGAAAGAAAGTGTTGTTCATACCGCATGACCTTACCTTTGCACTCAGCCCCGTTACAAGCAGTGAAAAGACCTTTTTGATCTTGAGTGAGCCGAAACAATTGTTGGTTGGAAAATAAGGGCAAACCTATGGGTGAAGTCATGCATTGTGTTTATCTTTTTGAGTGTTAGTGTTGATTGTGATTCTGGAGCTATAAATTGTTGAACCATTGTGTGTGAATATGGAATCATTCTTTGTGTGAAGGCATTTGAGTACCTTTGTTGAGCTTGAACTTGCATTTGAAACAAGTATTGTGAACTTGAGAATCTTTGATAATGGTGAGTCACAACTTAAATCTTTGAGTGCACAATTGATCATTGCATGAGTAAGTTGAGTCTTTTTGTGTGCATTCATGGTTGAGTCTTGTGTAGCACTGTTTGAGACATCCTTTTTGAGCTACTGAACTTGAGTTTTACTTGAGGACAAACAAAAGTTTAAGTTGGGGGTGTTGATGAGTCCACGATTTTGGACTTATTTTAGGGCTTTATTTGGATAGATTTAGTGTCTTCAAATGCTTATTTTGTGCCAATAAATCATGTAAAATCCTTGTTTTCCTGGTATTTGGATTAAGGAACAAAGCATGGACACTAACGAGCAAAAAGTAACAAGACAGCTGAAAGAAGGAAGAAATGAAGGCTTGTTGATCGCCTAATCCATTGGGTGAATCGCCGAGTGGCTATTACCTCGCCTACAGTTCCAGTGTGCCAAGCCCTAATGGAGAAAATCAAGTTGGCGAGAGAAAGAAGCAGTCGGCGAACGGTTCCGCGATGTAGTGTTGGATCCCCCAAAGTTACAGAACTTGAGGATGCTGAAGGCCAAAGCAAAAAAACGATGGAACTGACCAAAGGGCGGATCGCCAAGTTGATCGGCGATCCCGACCTACTGCACCGAATGCCCCTTCATAGCATATTTTTGGCGACTATAAATACATTTTCAAACATTATGATTAATATCAAATTTTATTCTGAACATTCATTAGAGTAATTTTTGAGCTTGAACTGAGAGTATTGAGACAATATTTTCCTTAGCTTTGAAGAATTGAAGTTTTCCATTTTTGAGAGATTGGAAGTGGGTCTTTGAAATTCTTCATCTTGAACCTTTGTAAAGACGAAATTAATTGTACCCAGTTGATGGAAACACAATTTGGTAACAATTTCTATCTTTTTATTATGTCTAGCTGAAACCCCAATTATTGGGGTGTGATTATGTGATTATGGATTGATTTAGCTTATGGGTATTGCTAATTGATAGTTTAAATGTTGTTTAAAAGTGAATTCAATAAGTAATTATGGTTTAATTTAAAGGGTTGTAGTTACAAATGCAACTCTACCTTCGTGTTTTTGGCTTGCTCAAGAGAGAGGTCTTAAAACCAAGATTACTGAATTGATGGTCTGCGGGTATTGGGTTTTCATGGGTTCAGCTCGAGAGAGTGAATCCTAAACCCTTTTTTCACACATTCAGCTCGAGAGAGTGAATCGACTAAAGCTTAGGCTGTTCTCAATTGCTGCTTGTTGGTGTTTGAGAGAAACCAACTTGATTCGGGGTAAATTGTTCGAGAGAAAGTTTATCCCCACTAAAGTCTAGCTTATTCACTGATTTACAGCTATTTACTAACAATTGCAAGTACCCATTTGTCTACCTTAGCCTATAATCCAATCACATCCCAAGAACCCATCTCATTACTTGTTAATTCGTGTTATTTGCTGTTGTTGTCGCTGATAAATACAATTAAACCCCTTATTATTTGACATTCGTGTCACCCCCTAATTTGAATTATGGTTTTATTCGTAAATATCTATTCCTATGATTGACTTGAACATACTCGTACTTTTCTCTTGATTCTCAAACATGTACTACTCCCTGTGGGATTCGACCCCAACTCATTTAGTTGGGTTATATTACTTATTAATGATCGTTGACGCTTAGTATTGGATGAAGTGTCTTCGAAACATTATTAATCACTCTACTACGAGTAACACAACCCATACTTCCTTCGACAGGGCTAAAAGGCACACAAAAAGGGTAGGGTCCTGTGGAGCCAAGTTCGACTGAGGATAGCTCGATAGATGGGCATCTACGACACTCACCTCACCACTTCGAGATCTGATCGTGAGGATGATTCGGGGTCTAGTTCACCAACCTCTGTGTCTAAGTAGAAGATGATCATACTCTTCAGAGGAGACGTGCTGAGATGCTCTCCAAAGTGTTGCATGATCCGGCTGACTACCGGTTACTTTGAAACCTCATCCACATCCAGTACAGATTGCTGAGCAAGCACCATCAGTGCCCCTGGTACATGCTCCTCCACCCCGATCGATGAACAAACTTAAGGCTACCGGGTTGAGGATGATTCTAGAAGAAAAGAGCCTGTCTACTGATGGAGTGGTGGACATGTATCCAGATGTGTGGGACACCATTAGGTTCCACAAGTTTGAGAGATTCACATAGCCCCGAGGCTCATACATACCTTCCTGGGTCTGGGAGTTTTACACAAAGTATGAGAGGCTGGTCCCAAAGAAGAAAAAGAAGGCCAACTCATTCACACTGGTTGATCATGTGGTGGTGCGTGGTAAAAAGGTTAAATGCAATAGTACATACATTAATGAGTTGTTGGGGGTGTACTATGAATGTGAATCATTTCTTAGTGGATCAGATACAAAATAAAACCCTTGATGACCTATAGGGGAGGTTGGCTCCTTTTATTTCCAACATCACACAGTCGTGGATCGAGTTAGGGGTTCAGATTGAGAAGAAGGACCCGAATGTAGTTGCACAGTATTGGTTCGGATTCATTAGCAACATATTGATGCCTTCCCAAAATGAGTCCATACTCCGGCATCCTAAGACGGTTGTGTTAGGATCCATTATTGACCAGGATAGACTGAATCTTGGGTTGATTATTGATCAAGAGATGGTCATGAGGTCAAAACAGAGCCAGACATCACTTTATTTCCCAATGCTGATCACGAAGTTGTGTCAGTGTGCTCGAGTGCCTTTTGTGGTGAAGACGGATGCTGAGGTGACTCCCACTGCCTCTACCGACATACGGAGGATGGAGGCCAAGTACACTAGGGACGAGGCTGAGAGGAGGAGAGTAGCATCGATGGAAACTTCCCTAATCGTAGATGTAGAGATGTTAGAGACAGATAAAATCCTTCCCACTTAGGCCGGTGATCCTTCAGGCACTCCTAGCACTACTACTACTGCTCCTTCTTCGTCTGCTACTACTACTACTACTACTATTTTTGCTGATTCCCATCCCTCATTGACACAAGCAATGCTATCCAAGATGGACCATCTAGACCAATTTGTTGATGTACGTTCTTCCCGGGTAGAGGCAGTTGTCCCCGGACTGAATGAGAGGGCCATTCCTACTGCCCTAGATCTTATTCGAGCCGAGTTGCGGGAGCACCAGGAGTTTATCACCGCACATGGCCTAGCCTTAGACGCCCTTATGGTGCGAGTGGAGGCATGTGAGCTGGGAGGACACCAGGTAGTTGATGTCACGGCCTTGAGAGCCGATGTTGCCAATTTGAGACGTGACATTGATGAGATCAAATTCACGGATCTGTCTATGTTTTTTGGTATTGTGGACGTTCTCGAGGTTTTGAGAATAGATATGCCAGCTATTTTTGAAATCCCTCTGGCTACTATAACCAGAGATGCTGCTATAGCTGATGATGATGCCGAGTTGAATACTCCCGAGACTAATGAGAAGGAGCTTGGGACCCATGATGCAACTATGTATGATGACCTGGAGGATCTAGAGGGTGCGATGGTACATACGACCATAAATGCCTCTATCGGGACACTTCGATGATTAGCTCCAGTGAAGCAAATGATGGAGATGAACCGGGCACTGATGCCCATATTGAGAGAGCCCTAGATGTGCATAGTTCACCTCAGGCTTATCCTGACATGGGGATTTTGACTCTCTTTTAGTTTTACTTTTGAGACAATATTTTATTATTGCATTAAGGACAATGATAGGTTTTGTTGGTGGGGTGAGGTATCTTCATACCTACCTCATTTGGATTGCTTTTAACTTGTTTTGAAATCCTATTTTTGTGACTATAGGTTTTTGGTTTTTAATGTGAATGTTGATTTTTTCATCTGAATTCTTGATTTTTGTGAATATGGTTGTTCTTTTGAATGTTTGAGTATCAGCTGCAATCAATACCGATGACTTAAATAGTGCTCTTGATTGAATGATATGTTTGTGCAATTCCAATGTGGCAAAATTTGAGTTGCATAAGTCATGTGTGAACGCTTAGCATCTCATTGTGACTGTTCGATTGTGAAATGAATCTTGTGATGATCGTTGTACGTGAGCTAAATTTGTAGAATCTTGATTGATGATTGTGTTGAGTGTCGTGTGTGGTGAGATTGTCTTGAAATATGTTTTTCGTAATACCTGGACCTTTCCCCATTGGTCCAATCGACTAATGTAGGTGAATGATAAAGATGATCTTAGGCACAAGTTTTGGAGAGTGAACCAAATTACTATTATACCTCTTTGTGACCACCTTGTGAGAGTGTGAACCTAGCTTGGCACCATTTGAGCCTAACCTTTTTTTAGATGAAACGTGAGCACAGTTGACCTCTTTCCCCATTACCTAAAATCTTCGTGAAGCATTGGTCCGTTTGAATAGCCAACTTAGGCCAAAAGCCTTAGTTGGGGTGTGGTAAAAATGAGAAAAGTCAAGAAGTTTGTGAAAAATTAACCCTTGATGGGTTGCGTTGAAAAAGATGGAACCCCTCCATATATATAAAAAAGAGAAGAAAAACAAAAGAAGAAAAAGAATGTTGCAATGAATCTTGTGCAATGGATAAAAGTAAAGGGGTATCTGATGAATCATGCTTAAAAGAACTTAGGGTGGATTGTGAAAATAAAAAGAGTGAAAGAAAATGAGAAAAAGTGAAATGCAAGCCATGCTTCATGAAGGTAGAAGTCACTAAGACAAAATGATCATACCTTTACCCTCAACCTCGTTGCAAACCTTGTAAGATCTGAGTGGTCTTGATTGATCTTAATGTCATGTTGATTGGAAAATATGGGCAAGCCTATGGGTAGAATCATGCATGTGTTAATCTTTGAGAGTGTGAGATTTGATTTTGATTCCTTAATTCTTAAATTTTGATGAGCTTGGGCATGGAATCATTCTTGATGTGAGGGCATTCAAATACTTTTGTTAAGCTTTAATTTGCATTTGAAGCAAGCATTGTGAGCTTAATTTCTATTTGATGATGACTAGTTACAGTTTGAAACTTGTAGTGCACAATTGAACATTGCATGGGTAAATTGAACCTTATGTGCATTCATGTTGAGTCTTGAGTAGCACTATTTATAGACATCTCTGTTGAACCGACTGATCTTGTGTTTTTTTTACTTGAAGACAAGCAACAGTTTAAGTTGAGGGTGTTGATGAGTCGGATATTTTGACTCATTTAGGGCTTAATATTTAAAGTTTTAGTGTCCTCAATGCCTATTTTGTGCTCTAAACTGATGTTAAAATGCTAATTTGCAGTTATGAAGGCAAAATAGCAAGGCAAGGGCATTACCGGGCAAAAAGGAGTGAAAAAGCTGAAGAAGTAGAAGAAAAGAAAGGTTGGTGCTCGCCAAATCTACTCGACGAGTCACCGAGTGGACCTTCAGCTCACCAAAAGTTCCAATAGGCCATCCCATGGACAAGACCAACTCACCGAGATAACTGATGGATCAACGATGTTGACTTTTATCACCTAAAGTTATAGAATAGAAGTTGTGAAAATCTAAGCTAAAAAGGCGATGGAAAGGAGCACTGGGAGCATCGCCGACCAAGTCGGCAAAGCCCAACTTATTTTGTCGATCAACTCCGAAGCTAAAATTCTGAGAACGTATAAATGCAATTTTCAAAAGAAGAAAAGGAGTTCCCACATTGTCCAGTTCTGGGTTTTTAATCCTAAACATTCTAAACATTATTCTTACACTTTTTGAGTAGAGATTTAGGGTTTATTTAATTTTGAGTTTCATTTTGAGCATTTTAGAGACTTGTGGATTGTTACCCAAGCTGATCGAAAACATAGTTGGTAACAATTTCTTGTTCTTTATTATGTGTGGTTAAAACCCCCATTCTTGGGGTTGTTAATTGTTCGCCCAAATCCCCCCATTTGACATTTATTGTCAACCCCTTGTCATTTACTTTATTTGTTGCGAAAATGTCTACTTCTAAAAATGATTAGAACACCATTTTACTTCGCAATCAAATTCTTTACTGTATCACTCCCAATGGGATCGACCCTAACTCTTTGTTGGGTTTATACTTATTGGCGACCGCCTACACTTAGAATCGTATGATGTGTAGTTGAGCGTTATCACTATCCTCTGATTACATGAGGTTAACTCTTTTTTTCATTCTCACTATTGGGAGAAGCAAGGCGATGGTTGTCATCTAAACCACCAAATTCCATCGCTACATGGGATAACCTGACAAGGAAATTCTTGATTAGATTCTTTCCTTTGGGTAAAACTGCAAAGTTGAGAAGCAAAATCTTAAGCTTAAAGTAGAGGGTAAGAAATAACATTTATCAAACATGAGACAAGTTTAAACAATTGTTGATCGCGTGTCCACATCAATCCTTGTCACGACCTAGGGTACCCGTAAGATGTAACAAGGCGTACAAGACCTCGAGAGGCCTCATACAAGCCAACTTAGCATATCATAACATAAGATAATAGAAATGAACAAAAATTTAAACATTTTTCATAACATCAAGTTTTATAAAACGAAGCAGAAGTCTATTACACTTGTATCAAACCATCTAAAAGATGAATATCTTTGGCACACAACCCATACAATAGTTGTAAACATAAAATGAAAGATATAAGGACATGGTGGTAAAATCCTAGAATGCTATGAGGACTCACCAAATCTTCACTCCTTGCTTTACGATGAACCTAGCCACGAGAATGGAAGTCAATATCGTCGAACCCTACATTTGATAAGAATGTAGGCAAAAGTATGCGTTAGTACAAACATGTACTAAGTATGATGGCTAGCATAAATCATCAACATAGGCATAACATAAGCATTAGTCAACATAAGACATAGGCTATAAGCCTAGAGATAACAACATAAGTCATAAGCATAATCAATGTACATAAGTCATCATAACATAAGAAATACTCCATAAAGTAATATCAAGTCATACTTAGCCAAGACATGCATAATCTTTCACTAGTCTTACTCATCAATGTAGGCAACCTTAAGCCACCACTCAAACTCATCATCTATCATTCTCATCTTCAACTTACCTTTTATAGACATGGGAATTCACCTCTAGTCATAAATATCATGGAAGGCCATTCTAGCAACAATCCAAACAATTCATTCATCATGACATAATTCACATTATTTTTGCTTTACTTTTCAAGACATGGGGATTCACCTCTCTATGCCTATTATAAAGGCTAATGGGTATTCACCTCATGCCTTAGTTGTATAGTCATAGGTATACACCTCCATGACCATTTGAGGGAATCATAGGTATTCGCCTCCATGCCCCACCTTATATGATATAGGTATTCGCCTCCACATCATTTTATAAGGATCATAGGTATTCGCCTCCATGATCAACAATAAAGGCTAATGGATATTCACCTCTTGCCTTGCCTTAGGAGTTATATATTAAGGGTAGTCACCTCACACTCCTCATCACATGACATGGGTAATCACCTCATGTTTATCATCTCTTGTTTACTAACTTAAGAATATGGGGACTCACCTCACATCCTTCTCATATGAAGGTCTTGGGCAATTACCTCAAGCCTCATGTCATTTTATAGTCCTTTGACTATATTCATTTTAGGTGAGCAAGCCTTTCAACGTAGAATCATTTTATGTGAGAAAACCTTTCATATCATGTTCATTATGTGTTCATGAGAATAACATTTCAATCAACACAACACCAATATCATAATCATTGACACTTCACTCTCAAAGTATTCTTAAAGCATTTACATAGATTCTATAAAAAAACATACATAATCTCATACATTCATAATATAGATCAATGTGGGTAACTTCTTCCATAACAATCCTATCTACAAATCTACATTAATCATATAACCTTTACTCTCAAAGCCCTAGTCATCATAATTCATCACATTAGCTTTACTTTCAAAGCCATCCTAGTAATAACTCATCATATATGCTTGATCTCAATCAATTCATGTTCATATACTTTACTCTTAAGCAATTCATGTCTATATGCTTCAATTTCAAGCAATCTAATCATACTTCATCATATAGCCCCCAATATCAAGCACTACAAATCATGATTCGTCATGTATACCTTAATCTCAATCAATTCATGTATATATCCTTAACTCTCAAGAGATATAACATGTATTTCATCAATTCTAGAAGATTACATCTAAATCCCTAATTTCTCCTTTCATGGCATAAAACTCATTTCCATCAATTTCATCATTCTAGACATGGGTACATGTAAATTCATCCTAAAAACATGTAATTCATCAATTCAGTCATAAACAATCATAATCCACTCAATTGGATCAAAACCCACAACATTAGAAGAAACCCTAACTAGAATTGAGGAATTCTTCTTCTAAATTGGGGAAATCATGGGGATCCATGGATGAAAGGATTCCATGGATGAATAAACCATCATAACTTGATTACAAATCCCAATTTTTTTTGAAGAATGGAGACTTGATCTTGACCCTAGCTCCAACTTTTTCTTCTTCTTCAAGTTTAGAGAGAGAAATATTTGAGAGGATGAACTTTGGGATTCTTTTGGGGTTTTGGAAATAATGTCTTGAATGGTGAGTTTAAAGGGTTAAAATCACTTATATATGTGTCCTAGGCTTAGGCAAAATGACCTCACTTTAATCTATCTTAAATCGAAATTTCCCAAAATGGCCCTTACTTGGCAGCCTACTGCCCAGGCCTCATGACAGGCACCACGAGCCATGGTCCTCACTACTGGAAGTGGTCTTGATTGTGGTCCTTGGACCAGTGGCTAGGCCACATTGCCTTGGCCTCCATGAGTTGAAGGCATCACCACGAGCCGTGGTCTTCACCACTGGTCGTGAAGTGGTTCGTGAAGGTGAGCCCAACTTGAGGCAGCCTTGGTGAGATACTTCCTCACCACCACGGGTGGCACCATGATCCGTGGTGACCACCACGAGCCGTCAAGACTGCCGTGGAGGTGGGCAGTGCCTTGGCAAGCTTGGGCAGCCTTGGCCCTTGTCCTTTTGCCTTGCCTCTTACCCCTAGTCTTAGCATGTAGCCCTCATACTTAACCCTAGTTAACCTATTAAACTACGGGGTGTTACACTCCCAGTGGGATCGACCTCAACTCTTAGTTGGGTTTATACTTGTTGGTGATCGCCTACACTTAGAATCAGATGAAGTGTAGTTAAGTGTTATCACTATCCTCTGATTACATAAGGTTAACTTTTTTTTTCATTCTCACTATTAGGAGAAGCAAGGCGATAGTTTTCATCTAAACCACCAAGTTCCATCACTACATGGGATAACCTGGCAAGGAAATTCTTGATTAGATTCTTTCCTTTGGGTAAAACTGCAAAGTTGAGAAGCAAAATCTTAAGCTTAAAATAAAGGGGAGGAAATAACATTTATCAAACATGAGAAAGTTTAAACAATTTTTGATCGCGTGCCCACATCATTATCAAGCCTATGAGTTATTGGTTCGCACATTCATAGAAGGTCTCTGGAATAATGTGAAAGTACTTCTGAATTCTGTTGCAGGTGGACAAGCCATAGAGAAGACATGTTATGAGTTATTCGAGTTTCTGAATAAACTGTCAAAAGTAACCTGGAATGAAATGGAGATATATTGAGAACCGTGTAAAAAAAGGTTGCCAAAATGTTAGAAGTGGAGCCCATAATAGCATTAACTACAAATATGGTTTCTCGACAAAACCATATAACAACTCAAACTAATAAGCTAACACTAGGGCAACACATGGGGCAAGTAAATGCAATACAATATCCTCAAGGGTGGTGCAAATTTTGCGGTAGTGGAGAACACATGATTGAATGTTGTGAGTCAAACTCAAATTATGTGAACTATGTTGGTAATGCACAAAGAGGTGGAGGAACGCGGAATTATGGAAACACATATAACCCCAGCGGAAGGAATCACCCAAACTTCTCATAGGGTGGTAATCAAAACTAAAATCAGGCATATGGGAAAAATCAATATTGATCACAATGAAATGGGCCGCATTATCAAAATCATGGCCAAAGTAGTAGTCCAGGCGTCCAACAAAGAACCATGAATGTTGAGGAGATACTTAACAAGGTGATGGCAGAACTAGCAAAAACTAATGCGAGTGCGGATAAACTGGCAGCAGAGTTGAGAAACAACCAGTTGTCCACCCAAAATTTAGAGAGGCAATTTGCACAAATTACGAGTGCTCAAATTCACGCCTACAAGGAGGTCTGCAAAGCAATACTGACCCAAATCCAAGGCAAGTGAATGTTTTGTGCACCCGTAGTGGGTTGAAGTTAGAAGAACTATCTCCAAAAAAGAGAAATATTGAATTAGTGAGTGGAGAAAAGAAACAAAGAGAGTTTGGTCATAGTTCGAAAGGGCTGCACCTCAAGTGAAAATACCTCCTCTTTTCCCACAAAAATTCAAGAAACAGAGCAAAGTTGAATGTTTCGGTAAGTTTCTCTCTCTCCTTAAATAAGTTCAAATTAATCTACCTCTAGTTGATATTTTGCATGGAATCCCTAAATATGCCAAGTATGTGAAGGAGATAGTGGCAAACAAAAGGAGGTTGACGGAGTATGAGATGGTAGCACTTATTGAAGAGTGCAATTCCAGAATACAGAATAGACTGCCCACAAAGTTAAAAGATCCGGGTAGTTTCACGGTACAAATTACAACTGGGCAAAGTGTTCATGCCCACAGGTTATGTGATCATGGTGCAAGTATAAATATCATGCCTACATCCTTGTATCAAAAGCTCGGGTTGGGTAGTCCAACGCTAATCAATATCATCTTATAGCTTGTGGATAGATCTGTTGCTAGGCCAGAAGGGATAGTAGAAGAAGTGTTGGTACAAGTAGGTTCACTAATTTTTCTTATGGACTTTGTTGTCCTATACTTTGATCCCGATTTTGGAAGTACCATTAATCTTAGGATGACCTTTCTTAGACACTAGGTGAGCATTGATTGATTAACATTAGGGCTGTTAGCCAAGAGAGCTCATGACAAGGTAGAAGTCTTTGATATCTATCACACGTTGAAATTGCCAGTTGCTTACGAGGACTTGTCTGCTATCACTATTGTTGAGCTAGCCACAAAATCACATTACATTGCTCCCAAAGATCCATTGAAAGAGTAATGGTAGGTCATGATATTTTTGGGGATGCAAAAGCAAAAAAATTGCTACTTGTCTTGATGGAGCACTCGTGGGAACCAACGAGGTGAGGTAGAGACATTAGATTGAGTTTTAAGACCTCCACCCAAACCCTCAATTAAAGAAGCACCCAAGTTAGAGCTAAAATCTCTTCTGACGCACCTAAGGTACACATATCTGGGTTACAATGGAACTTTACCGGTGATGCTTTTTGCGGTGTTATTTGAAACAGAAGTTGATGCGACATTGAAGATTCTGAGGCAAAGAAAGAAGGCAATTGGGTGGAAAATGTATGATATTCATGGGATTAGTCTGGCATTGTGTATGCAAAAAATCTATATGGAGGAGGGCTATAAGTCGAGCATACAACATCAACATCGACTAAATCCATTGATGAAAGAGTTGGTAAGAAAAGAGGTGATCAAATGGTTAGATGATGGAATCGTATGCCCTATTTCAAAAAGTAAATGGGTAAGTCATGTTCAATGTGTACCAAAGAAAGAAGATATGACAGGGGTGAAGAACAAAAATAATGAGTTGATTCCCACGAGAATCGTTACTGGGTGGAGAATATGCATGGATTATTGGAAGCTCAATGATGCCACAAGGAAAGATCACTACCTTATCTCATTCATTGATCAACTACTTGACATGTTAACAAGACATGAGTACTACTGCTTTTTATATGGATATTCCAAATATAATCCGATTGTGATTGCACCCGAAGATCAAGATAAAAATGCCTTCACTTGTCCCTGTGGCACAAGTATTTTTAAGCATATGTTGATTGGACTCTACAATGCCCCCGCCACTTTTCAAAGATGTATGATGGCTATTTTTTATGACATGGTGGAGGACTTTGTAGAGGTATTCATGGATGATTTCTCTGTCTTTCGGAAGCCTTTTGAGGTATGTCTCCAAAACCTTGATAGAGTGCTTGCTTGTTGTAAGGATACAACTTTAGCGCTCAATTGGGAGAAATGTCATGTCTTGGTTCGGTAAGGAATAGTTCTGGGTCACAAGGTGTCAAAGCATGGGTTAGAACTAGTTAAAGCCAAAGCTAAGGTAATAGAGAAATTGGCACCTCTAGTTTCTATCAAATGAGTGAGAAATTTTACATTGCATGTAGGTTTTTACCAGAGATTCATCAAGGATTTTTTCAAGAATGCCAAACCTATATGTAGTCTCTTGGAGAAAGAGGTGAAATTCGAGTTTGACAACAATTGCGTCAAATCATTCAAAGTACTGAAAAAAACTTAATTGAAGCTCCAATCTTGATTTCTCCTAATTGGGAGCTACTATTTGAACTCATGTGTGATGCAAGTGATGTAGCAGTGGGTGCAGTCGTGGAACAAAGAAAATATAAACTGTTCCACTCAATCTATTATTCTAGCAAGACCCTTGATTATGCACAAGCTAATTACACAGTGTTTGAGAAGAAGATATTTTCCTTAGTATTCATCTTCGATAAATTTAGATCGTATTTGGTAGGTAACAGAGTAATTGTCTTTACCGACCCTACAACAATTAGGATCTATTCAACAAGAAGGACGCTAAGCCAAGGTTGATTCGATGGATTTTTTTATTACAAGAATTTGACTTGGAGATCAAGGATAGAAATGGCACAAGAAACCATATCGGTGATCATCTCTCACATTTGGAAGATTTCTCTCATGTGCCCTTCTCTCACATTTGGAAGATTTCAAATGAGCAGTTGATGGCCTTGGATATCACTCAAGTGTCGGGGTATGCTGATATAGTAAATTAATTGGTAAGTTGAGTTCTCCCACTAGGCGCAACCACTCAAAAACAAAGAAGCTAAAACATGATGCAAAGTTCTACATCTGGGATGAACCATTCTTGTTCAAGTAAGGGGTACATCGAGATGGTGAGAAAATGCATTCCAGAAAATGAGGTCTAGCAAGTGCTCGAGAGTTTCATGTATCACCATACAGAGGACATCATTAAGAGAGAGCTCGACTCACAAGGTATTGCACTTTTTTAGCTTGATCAGAATCGATTCTATGATTGAATAATAAAAGTATTACTTAGTAGTAGAAACTTGGAGAGACTGACAGATAGGGGACTACATCCAAGCTCAGCGTAGCCAAGAAGGTCCAAGATTGCTTTGCCGAATAGGACAGACATCGATCTTGGATTCTCTTGGCCTTAGTTGTTCAAATATCCTATATCCTATGTGAAAGAATGTGACCAATGCCAAAGGTTGGGTACTATCTCTAGAAGACATGAGATGCCGCTGAATAATATTCTTGAGGTAGAAATCTTTGATGTGTGGGGTATTGACCTCATGGGTCTCTACCCACTATAAGATGGAAACCAATACATTCTAATGACGATGGATTGAGTGTCCAAGTGGGTCGAGGCTATATCTCTTCCCACTAACGAGGTGGTGATTAAATTCAAAAAAAATACATCTTCACTTGATTTGGTACTCTGAGGGAGATAATTAGTGATGGAGGAAAGCACTTCATTCACCATTTGGTGAAGAATCTTTTGGCCAAGTATGTTATACTTCATAAGGGGGCTACAACATATCACCCACAAACTAATGGCCAAGCTAAAGTGTCCAATCGAGAGGTGAAGCAAATCTTGCAAAAAATAGTGAATGTGCAAAGAAGAGATTGGGTCGGAAAGCTTGACGACGCTTTATGGGAATATAGGACAACATATAAGACACCCATATGGTCTTCTACTTATAACATAGTGTTTGGTAAATCATGTCATCTTCCGGAGGAGTTAGAACACCAAGCGTATTGGGTGATTAAAAAGTTAAATCTTGACCCAGAGCGAGGGGCGGGAAA
This sequence comes from Solanum tuberosum, assembly GCF_000226075.1. Classification (NCBI taxonomy): domain Eukaryota; kingdom Viridiplantae; phylum Streptophyta; class Magnoliopsida; order Solanales; family Solanaceae; genus Solanum; species Solanum tuberosum. The sequence continues at coordinate 807,021 of NW_006238967.1, forward strand.
AGAGTAGGACATTTGCACGAACTTGAGGAGTTTAGGCTCCATGCTTATGAGAATGCTAAGCTTTACAAAGTTAAGACCAAGAGATGACATTACAAGCACATAGTCACTCACACTTTTACTCTAGGCCAAAAGGTATTGCTCTTCAACTCTAGACTTATATTGTTCCCCAAAAAACTAAGGTTCAAATGGAACGGGTCGTTCGAAGTGATGAGGATGACACAACATGGTGTTGTAGAGCTTAAAATCAAAGAGTCAACAACATTCTTAGTGAATGGACAATGGGTCAAGCATTACTTTGGTAAGTATGTGGATCGAGATCGAGAATCCCTCAAGCTAAATGATGGATGATTAAAAAATGAGTCGAGTCACGATGTTAAAACATGCGCTCTACAGGAGGCAATCGGTGAATTATTTGTACTAATTAGGTGTTTTGATTTTTTAAAGTTTTTATTAATTTAGGATTAAGTTTAATTTACAATTTTGTGTAATAGTTAGGAAACATATATAAAAAAAGAAACAGAGAAAAGACAAAAGAATACAAAAATATGAGTCGTGCCATGATCAAAACTAAGGCACTTGGTAGGAGGCAACACACTATTTTTCTAACGTGGTTTGAGTGATGCACATGAATAATAAAATGTATCACATGTCAAGAGGATGAGATGGGAAAAAATATATCAAACAGACAGGCAACTTGGCAGTGCCCACACCATGTATGAATGCCTCGCAGCACTGGTCGGGTGTTCTGGTTGCGCCAGGTGTTAAGATTCAAAAGTTATAGGTGGGAGCACTGGTAGCGCGCCGTCCCACCCATTGACCCATTTTTAAAATGGGTCCCACTAAAAAAAACTCCCAATATCATAAACCTAATAACTTTCTCACTCATTTTATTTCTCTTACATCCCTCCCCCTCCCCCCCC
>NW_006238967.1:808089-829858 GCF_000226075.1 Solanum tuberosum
TTTATTATTCTCTCAAACCCAAATTTTCTTTTCTTCTTTTATTTACTTTCTTCTCCAAAACTCCCAAATCATCCATTGTTTATTTATTAAAGCTTCCCCAAAACCACAAATCTTCCATTATTTCTCCCTCTTAAACTCCCACCGCAACCCCCACAACTTCCCACACTGCCACTCCTATCTCAAACCCAATTTTTTTTCTTTCTTTCTACAATCTTTGTGGGTTTTTTCATGTCACTTAAATAGAAAAATATGGAAATTGGAGTGGGTAGCAAGAGAAATCAGAAAGGATCTTCTATCGAAACCTCTAGTCGGGCACCCACCGAATTACCCCCCTCAAAAATTAGAAAAACAAGTGGTTGAATATATTGGGGAGGATTGGTACGATTGCCAACAAGAAACCAAGTATATGGGGGGATGAAAATGTCAATGAAGGTCGATAGCAAGTAGAGTTTCCCTAAATTCATGCCATGGTGTACATTTTGGGCATTCAATATATTTTCCTTGACCAAGGTGAGTGTAATTTGAGTTTTGTATGTGAATTCTATGCGAATTGGAACACAAATCACTTGTTTAGGAATCGGGGTGACATTAGAGATCAGCTAATTTGGTTTACTCTCAGGGCATTGAATCATTTTTTAGGGACTCCTAACTATGATCATAATGAATATCAAGAGATGAAGGACAGACCTTCGTATAGGGATATACGCCACATTTCTGTAGTATGAATTCAACAGCTCGGTAGGAACGTACAAAGGATACATGTAGGATTGCCACTTTGCACTACACACACTTAAATCAAGAGGCATTTATGCGGTTTAAAATTATTTGCAGCACTTTGTTACCGTGTAAGAACACTTTGGAAGTTACAAGAGATAGAGTAGTGCTAGTTTGCCGCCTAATGAAAGGGCTACAAATTAATGTTTGGCATGATTCTTCCAAAAAATATGTTAAAGTTTTGTAACAACAAAAAGTGGCATTTTTGTTATAGTTGATTTTTAACCTAGTTTCTGCATTTGTTGGGGGATTGAGGAAGAGGTACATGATGTTTTCCCACCCCACGTTTCTCACTTGGGAGTCACTTTGTGGATGTCACAAAAACTAAGGCACATGATACATCCCACATGCCAATTTTCTCGACTGTTGATTGCCAAGTTAGTGATGATAGTTGAATGGAATGCATGTTTGGTATGGATGAACTACAATTATGGATTGGTGGTTGTCCTGTCACGGAGGAGGGGATGACCTTTGTGGCTGAATGTTGCCCTCTAATGGATAGTTACATGTACATGTGTCACATGGGGCCGTTGTTTCAAGAGCTGATTGATGATGATGATGCCATGACAAACGAGGGGATATCAAAGAGGAGGATGAGATCGAGGATGATAATAATGATGATGATGATTTTGGTTTTGGTGATGCTAGGACAATAGATGAGGCCACAAAGGTGGCAAATGTTGATTATGGCCGCGAGGCGTAAATGGAGTTTTCTTTTACTCTATTCTAATGTTTGATTTGTTGCACTGGGGATAATGAAGTATTTAACTTTGGGGTGGGAGATGAACTTCCATGTGGATAGTTTATTGCTTTATCGAGTCTTTTGAATTTTTAAGTTAGATTCCTCGACTCTTGTTTTTGATTCTTTTCTTAAGGATAGTCCCATTGAATCGACGAGGATTTATTTTTATTTTTCTCCCTTTGTTTTGTTTATTTGGATTGTTAGTTGAGTTTTAGAATCGTCTTAGAAGTTATTGTTCCTGATGATGGATGGATGACGACCGTCTTAAGAAAAAATTAGTCACATGTTGGTAGATTGTGTAGACCAAACCTTTGGTACTTTGAAGCCTTGTGTAGAAGTTAGTAAAACTTCATGGGTAGTTTGCACTTGAACATGCAATGAGATAAGTAACCTTAAGACACATATTTAAGCACTTGTCCACAATGTTGCCTTCTTTTTTTAATGAGGCATAACAAGTACTTATGCAATTTTATTATGGGCTCTTTTCACCTCAATCCTTATATAATTGTAGTTATGAATAGTTCTAAACACTCATTTAGAATCTATAGAAAGAGTTTTTTATGAAATAATAAGCTCTAGTACTCAAAATGAACTAATGGGTCATTACATTAGATACCAATTTACCCATCATTCATTTTCGAACGATCAAAACAAAGGGAAGGGAATAAAGGGTATTTGAATTGACAAAAGCATGTGGATATCTTTTGTGCATATCATACTCAGTTTCCCAAGTAGACTCCTCAACTGAACGATTTTTCCACTGGACCTTTACAGATGCAATTTCCATTGACCTTAGCTTGCAGACCTCCCTATCTAGAATAGCTACGGGCTCCTCCTCATAAGACAAATTCTCATCAAGAATGATCGAATCCCAATGAATAATGTACTTTCCATCACCATGATATTTTTTTCAGCATAGACACATGAAACACCGGGTGCACTCCTGACAACCTTTGAAGCAAGGCCAATTCATAGGCCACTTCCCTCACACGCTTAAGAACTTCAAATGGCCCAATATACCTCTCACTAAGCTTATCTCGCTTACCAAACCTCATCACACCCTTCATGGGTGAAACCTTTAGCAACACTTGCTCTCCCTCCATAAACTTTAAGTCCCTGACCTTCTGATCTGCATACTCTTTCTGCTTGCTCTGAGCTGCTAGAAGCTTCTCCTGAATGAATTTCACATTCTCTAACGATTCCCTCAAAAGATCAGTATCCTAGGGTCTTACCTCAAATGCATCAAACCAATTAATATGAGACCTACATCTCCTTTCATACAATGCCTCAAATGAGGTCATATCAATACTCGAGTGATAACTATTGTTGCATGTAAACTCAACTAACAACAAAAATTATTCCTAATAACCACCAAAGTTAATCGTACACACGTCTGCAACATGTTCTCAAGGACCTTGACACAACCATTAGGACGAATCTTTTCTCACATAACCATGATAAAATCCTGAATCAATACTGGCTATAACTAGAAATGAACATCAATCAACTACCACACACTCATAAAGCACAAACTATTGTATATCTTATCAATATTTCCTTCTCACAACATAAGCTTTCCGCGAGCTTAAATTATAAAGTTTTAATCTTTAGATATCAGGTACTCATCAAGGGAGAATCAAACTTATCTATCTCAAAAAAGGAAATGATCAAGTAACTGCTCATCAAGTGATACACCCCAAAATACAGAACTTCTAACAACACTGTCGAAATGCTAGATTAGTAGTTAAGAACGGTAGAAAACAACACATAATCAAAACATGACCTCGGTGACTAGATGAATATTAAAATTGTCGGACAACTTAAATATCCATGGTAGCTTTTCTATAAATTCTCACAAGCAAGGTGGTACATGTAGAACCACTGGAATACTTTAATAGCTCCAAGACAACACCAAATATATCATCTGAGATAACCAAATCTGCCCAAACATCCTACCCAACCAAGAGGAAATTGCAGGATCAGTACACCCGATCTACCACTAGAGATTCACCCACAAAAGTGAAAACATGTGTGGGCATAGCTAGTGAATCATACTCCAAACCATGTACAAAATGCAATAGGTGGTCACATAAGAATGTATAGAACCAAGGTTGAATAACACTAAATGCTTCCCCTAAAGAGCTCATATCAAACATTTCCATTCAATTTACTCTATTTCTTTAATTTTTAGCTACCCACAATCCACCAATCTGGTCCTCATTGCAATCGTACATATACTCTATTTACCAGACTCCACATACTTTTCACATCATTCCACTGAAGCCCACACTCTCAATACTAACAACCATCATAACCACTCCAGTCATTTACCTTACTCTAAACCAACACTTTTAAGTGAAACCCTTTCTTAGGTCATTTAATAATCAAAGTAACAAATTTTACGACCCAAACCATGCATAAGTCCTTCCAAATGCTAAATAACTGATGCAATCGATCATTTCTTACCTTATAAATTCATACCTTGACAAAAAAAATCACCACGAACGTAGACTTACAATGAAAAAATTGAATTGTGAATCCAACTGCGTAACTCTATCCCCTTATCTATCAACATTAGCTCATACCTTGAAGATTTTTATGAATTTATGTATCTTAGCTTATCATTAATCGTCTCTCCATCGATCTTACCATATCTTTCGCTAAAACTCCAACCATACTCATTACCAAACTCAAACTCAAAATCATAAAGAACTTATCAACACACTCGAGTTGAATGTTTGTACACTCTTTTCTTAAGTCTTATCTAATAGTTTTCAACTAATCCAATAAACTCGTGACACTATGACCATAACCAGAGAAAAATGGATGAAACCACATATCTCTAAATCCATTTCTCTACCCCTCTGAAGATACTTCTTTAGCCCTTTCAATCTGAGAAAATATCCTTGTTATCACCTCTTTCCGAAGGCTACACGGTATCTCACTAAATGTTTTTCATTATGACTCTAGCTCCTTTAAATTCTATTCAAGCGATATCCCAGCATCTTCTAAAACTTTTCATACGACCACGTTACTTACCAAATAGTAGAAAACCACAACCTTAGATACTCACAAGTCGTTATTACCATACAAGATTCGTTTAACCAACAATCCTTATTATATAGTTGCATTCCAATCCTAATCCATCACGAACTCTTATTACCAACATGCACAGTTAGCCCTTTCCATCACCACTAAGTCAATCTTTTCATCTACATGACACCTCAAACCCATTTATACCAATCAAATTCAAAGGACTAACCAAATTTTATATGTACTTTCTTACTAAAATATTTAATTACCTTCACCCAAGTATACTCACTGGACTTTCTTTACCCATAAACTTGTCATTCCGATATTAATCTACTCCTTTGGAGCTTAAGATAAAATCACTAGTCCTCATTTAAAATCCTCAAGATACACTTTGCAACCTAAATGTATTAATACCGGACCAAAGATCCACCACTAAAATTTTCTTTAAAATAATGTGTAACCCAAGCGTCCGTAGTAATGAACTAGTTGATTTCTCAAATGTGAATGCAACACCGAATCTCATTATCTGAACATGTCATACAACTGGTAACTCTTTAAGTAGTTAGTATCCACACTTGACAATCGACGTATTCGTTTCAACATAACACTAGTACCGTACCGTGAAAGTCCATTAGATCTATCACTAGAACACATCATACCAATCAAGAATATCGTACCTAAATATCCCACACATTTCTACCCATTGAATGACTGCAAAACATTATCAAATTCTTTGTATCTAGCCCAAGCGATTTGTATTATTTCTTAGATCAGGTCGATAACAAAAGTAACACACTTCATAACTTTAACCAAGTAAGACTCGATACTATTGTAGTAGTCGTATCATGACCCTCTTTGATATACGCTCAATCTATGAAATCGTAGTATAGATTGTTACCTCAATTCCTTCACAAAGAGGCGAATCCACTCTTCTACACTAAAGCAAAGCTGAGTCGCATATCTGGATAAAACACAAAATTTGGCCTCATAAGTTGCAACATATATCTTTCATTGTGTTATATTCAAGAACTCATCTCTCCTCATGTCTCTCAAAATCTAGGAGATATACTACATCATGAAGATGCCAAAAAAATATTGTCCAAGTCATAGGTAGTGCCTTTGCTGGTCGGCACTCAGCATGTGACCATCACTACTTTTTGGCCTCTCCCTAGAACTGGATTATCATAAACTCAACACCAAATCGCTCTAATATATCCATCTTATAAAGGAGCTTATGACAATCAATAAGAAAATCATAAGCATCTTCAGATTAAATACTCTTGAAGACCGGGGGTTTCAACTTTAAGAACTTAATAAAGAGATCATCTTGACCACTAGTCATTACAAGCTCCATAGTCAATCAAAGAAACAAGCCTATTTTAAAAGACACATCATCTCGTGTTGGTGTTGTCACTTCTATTGCTCTAGTTCTGACCATTTATGAAATAGAGTCAAGAAGGCCAACTATCAATTTGTATCACCTATATACCGATTGGATTCAAGTAATCGCACAAAAGAATGAAAGAATTGAGTTTTACTAAAGTCCTACAGCCTCTCGAAGAAAAGTAAATGTGTCACATTCCGTTACGCAAAGACTCTACTAAACTTGTCCTTGTGTGACGAGATCATCGAACCTAAAGCTCTGATACCAAGTTTGTCACGACCCAAAACGCGTCATGAGTGGCACCCACACTTAACCTCCTAGGTAGGTGAACCAACGAATTCAAACCACAATCTATATTAATTGTTCAACTTACGAGATACAACCATTATGTGGAAGCTCAAACCTTATTAAAGTAAGAAATAAAAATCTACTAGAGTCTATTAAATATCATTCCCAAAATCTGAAATTCATCACGTCAAGGACATCTAATCTCCAAATACTAAGTCTAAGTGTAATGACCCGTTGGACCATTTTGAGAACTAGTCCTCTCTCTTTCATAAAGGACCTTTTCCGAAAAATTTTAATGGGAATTTTGAATTACTCATTCAACTACAATTATTTAATTAGCAGATAAATTTTAAATATTTACTTTTAGTAATTAGTTAATGGACCAAGTCCATAATTTATTTAATACTCAATATTACTTGACCCATATATTAAAACAAGCTAGTAAGGTTTAACTTTTTTTTCTTAAAAAAAACGATAAATTGATGAGGAACGAAAATAACCTCCTGCAAAAGGACTTACAATGCGGCGAAAATCAAAAGGGTGAAATAATATCTTCAGGTAAAAGAAAACACAAAGGATGCATTCAAAAATATTCAACTTAGTTTATATGTATTGGTTACTAAGTTATATGTAAAATTATTATTATATTATGGGGTAGAAAGCTCCAATTGTTATGTGTATTGATTGTTGCCAATGTGATTGTTTATTGCAAAGTTGAAAGGGCTAATAAGAAAGTAACAATGGGTTAATTATTGGTAGAGCAATGATACCTACATATGATTGTGAATGGGTTCTGCCTAATTTTTCCTTGTTTATTTTTTCTTCTTCTTTTCTTTTTCGTGCTTAAGGTTACTGTTGTGGAACTTAGCTTAAATTTTAGGAATCTTTCTATAGTTATCGCATTATGACCAATGCTTTGACAGATTAATATGGGTAATTAAATATTAAGTGTATTATATTATATGAATATTATTATAATTATGTCATTTGGAGGAATTAATTCTAAACTCTAGACTTGAAATTTGAAAATATAAGAGTTGACATGTTAATTGACATCAAGATTAGGAACTTCATTATACATTTGAGTAAGTTTTTATGGGTCTAGGCTAGACATAGAGTAATATGGATGTTGTTAGTCTCGAAATCTTATTGTGATTACTTATTTAAATAGATTACATTTATTTGGAAGTCCAATGAAAGGGGAAGACTCAAGTTCTGGAGTGATTGTTCAACTATTTGAGGCAAGTGAATTTATCAACCTTGTTAAGTGTATAGAATCGTGTATTTCCGTGTGGTATGTGTTGGGGAGGAATGGGACTTGGTGATGGATTGACTTGTTCGTATTGAATAACTTTAATGATGAAAAAGAGATAATAAAGGGAAATATGATTAATTATTGGTGTGCAATGTGTTTTAAATGGTTTGAAAGGCTTATTGATTCATTGTTGATGTTGTATCAGGATTGTATTATTGTGAATTGTGCATTGTTATGGAAATGGTCATCTCCTTATTTTTTGTGTGAACATGTCATTTGCATTGGTTCTGAGACATGGTTGTGACAAGTGTTATGTGAATTGAGGAAGAATAAAAATAAAAAATGTATCATTTCGAGAGACGTGTTGCGCGCCGCGATAAATATTATGATTTGAGGGACATTCCAGACGTCGTGACAGATTCTATTATTGAGTGACGTGTCGCACACTACGAAGGATTTTATTATTGAGGGTCGTGTCACACGCTGCGACAGATACATGGACAAATATGTCCCCCATGGGTCCCGGGCTAAGGGACAACGAGTGTGTATCACCAATTGAGACATGCATCACAATACTTGTCATTGCATTTCATTACATTGCATATCTTTATAATTTGTGAATTTGTGAGTGCCTTTTGTGGAACTTGTGATTGAGGAACTTTATCTCGTGTGTTATTGATCTGTAATTGTTGGAGTGTTGTTATTGAGTTATGTGTTATGTAAATTGTAAACTGCTAGGTTGAGCTGGTTTTATGCAGGTGGTAGTTGTGGAGGTTCGGTTGGAGGGGTAGGAGAACCAGTATTCTATACTCTTAGCTTTGTGTTTAGGAGTTTGCTTGCTGAGTACCGTGTGATTTGGTACTCACCCATTGTTTCTACATTTGTGTAGGCTACGATCCCAGATCTTTGTGATACTCTATATTCTCTTCTTGTCTGAGGCTTCCTATGGAGACGTATGAGGTAGTTGTTTGTCATCGCAACAAACATTTTTGCTCCTTATTTATGATTTTATTATACTTTAGAAACAACATCATTTGTGACTTGTATTTTCCTTTTGAATCAATTGTAATACTTGAGAGGCTTGTGCACGTGACAATCAGGTTTTGGGGGTATATTTTAGTTAATTATGGATTTCCGCATTATTTTATAGTATTGGATTTTTATTATTATTTTATTTTTGCATTTTATTGTAATAGTTGGGTTTTAGGCTGACTTGTGTTGGTGGGATAAGATAAATGTCATTGCATTCATTTTTGGGACGTGACACTAAGAGTATCAGAGACACCAGAATAAATAAATAAAATAGTTTATGTCCGAAAACTAAAGACATCATGCCATAACCGAGGGAATCCTACATGAGCTAGAATGAATAGCTCACATTGAAACCTGATGTGTTGGAGGCTGGCTAGAGCTAAGGGCGAGTCGAAGTCGCAGTACACTTGCTGCACTCCACAAAAGAAAACAAAGAAAACACAAGTAGGGATCATTACAAGGCAGTATGTACTGAGTAGATATCATCAGTCAACTCAAAATAGAAACCAATATACATAAAAGAATAGTATAAAATCAACTATAACACTTACCAGGTGGCAAGCAACAAATAATATGAACAAGTAACAACAACACTGAAGCAAGTACACAATCAGTCCACAATATCAAGAACACGCATGAGGACTCAGGCCTCCACACCACACTATTTTGGGGAATGATTTCTTTGAGATTTGGTACATTAAGTTGTTTTTATATATTTTTCTTTAATGTTACCGTGTCGGAACATGACATCCAATCCAATAATATTGTGTCGGCTAGTGACACCCGATCCAAATATATTGTGTCAGCTCGTGGCACTCGATCCAAATATATCATGCCAGCTCGTGGCACCAAATCCAAATATATCGTGCCGGCTCATGTCACCTGATCCAACAATATATCATGCCAACTCATGGCACCAATTCCAAATATATCGTGCAGGTTCGTGGCACCCGATCCGACGATATAGTTAATTCGTCATTCTTTATCATCACTTTCCACTTAATTAACAATATTTCATCAAAATTTATTTATTCAAGGCATAACTTTGATAGAACAAGTTTAAGATCATGAATTCCGCGGTCTTGAAATTTCAAATCAATCATAACAAGACATGAATCATCCAAACCACAACAATTAAGTACATAGAAAATTTCATAACATTACTCAATGACTATAAATCACTATAAGAGCCACTCTATCAAGTAAAATAAACCATAACCTACCTCAACCGAAGAATCGAAGTCAAGCCAACTAATTCTTCAATGCCTTTCCTCTCCTCAATGCCTCAGAACGTTTCTAATCTATCCAGTATGCATAAATCATAAGTAAACAAGTTTATAGACACCCATATTACTATATAATCTAGCCTAGACTCAATAATTCGCCCAAATCTTTAATCAAATTCTTAAGTTTTGATACCAACTATTATATCAAGTCTCATTCATGATCCCAATTATAATAGGTCAAATCCTATATTTCTTAAATTCAAACCTAGGATTTAAGTCTTAATTTCTATGATATTCAAATAATACAATACACCTAATATTTAGTTACCTATCACAATATATCAAAACTTAATTTGTAATGTGATAACGAGAAGAGAATAAGACAATTACGAACCATTCGTGAAATGAATTAACCTGCATATCACAACCAGTAAGAAACTTATATGCAAGACTTGATACCCCTTTTAATATAATTCAATTACCCCACTGTTATACCCCAAACATTACTTTATAATTTCCTCATGATTATTATAATAATTGCCTACCAATTGCCCATTATACTTTGTCCCCCAAATCTACGAAATTCACCAAAACGTTGTAGCAACACATTAATTAAAAGTATTTTTTTTTTCAAACTAACATACAACAGTAGTTTATACATTATTTCCTAGGGGTGAGTATCGGTCGGTTCAATTTGATTTTAAGTATTATCAATTTGATTTATCGATTTTTAAATATGTTAAATCGATATCTATGTCATATCCCTATTTTCACACGTGGAAGAGTTTTTTCAATTTAAGTGACGGTATTGATTAGGGATTATTTTTATTTTTTTGGAGTCGCCACTTGGAATTGAGTTTTGGTGTTCCAAGTCACCTTTTTGTTTAATCTCCAATCAAAAGGAAATGATTCTTTATTTTGATCTGCGAACTAGAAATTCGGGTAAGAAATTATGTTGACCGAGGGGAAGGTATTATGCATCCCTCGAGTCCCCTGGTTCTAGCACGGTCGCTTTTATTGACTTATACTTATCATAATATTTTTTTTAGATACATTATTACAGGCCATTATTTGTTTGCATTTTTTATTGTTGAACTTTTTATTTGGTCTTCACCTAGATGCGTAACCGCATTCTTGGTCTTGACATTTAGAGACATAATTGTCTTCTTATGTCACACCTAATAATTTTGTCTATAAGTCTCTACTTTAAATTAATGAAAGTTAATTAAATTATTAGACACGGTGCGTCACCGCATCCTTGAATTTATTTTAATGTTTAAAAAAAGATGTGTAACCACATTCTTAATTGAAACCATTTCTTTTTAATGTGTCTAAAGTTTCGTCTAATCATTAAAAGATAATATTTTTTCCCTCATAAATAAAACTAAATAAAGTAAAATAAATTTAAATGTTGAGGATACAATATATAATTCTGGCATCATTTCTATATCTTTTTATTTTATATTTTTTTTACACTTAAAATTAACGTCAAAATTAAGCATACACTTTTTAATCCAACAAAATAATAAAGAATTGTAAAAAATAATTCTTATTTTTGTTTGATAAAATAAAACTGACAATAATTTCTTTGAGCCTAAAAATTCTTACTTTATCATTATTGACATCTAAATCAAGACAAGAATAACGACATGTCCCATTTATTTTTAAGAGATCACAACTAATGAATAAAAATAAATAAATAAAAATAATCACCAAATAAAGCTACTTTCATTTGTTAAAAAAAAAAGATATCACACTTAACACATTCTTTATTTCAATCAAATTATGAATAAAACAAAAGTGTAACAAAACTTATGTATAATTACATCAAATTCCATAAATAAATTAAGAGATAAGGTAAATTGAATACCGTAATATTTTGATCGAAGCTCGATTAGAATTCCCACGAATCTTTTGTAGATTGTATGTAGTGGTATATGTATTGTACTTGTACGAAAGTAATGAGAAAGAAAAGAAAAAAGGTGAATGTGTTATGATTTTTTTGAAAGAAAAATAATATAAAATGGAATGTTTCTTTTTCTTGTTTCCTCTTTCTGGCGTGAGTATTTCTTTTTGGGTTGTGGGATTTTTGGGTTTTTGTTTTTCACGTCTGTGTAGTGTGTTTTGGATTGGTCAGGAAGTTGGGTAGTCTGTGGAGTGTGTAGTAGTGTGTTTGTATATTTTTTTTCATGTCTGCATTTTTTTTGTTGCTTCTTGTTTGCTGATTTTTTTTGTTTGTAGTTGCTGGTCGTCTGTGGGAATTGTGGAGTAGAGTATATATGGTATGGTGAGGTGGGGTCGTGTGGGACATGAAAAGTGGGGTAGAAAGGGAAGTGGAGTGGGGTTAATGGGGTGAGGGTAGTGGTAGGTTTTTTTTTTTTTTTTAAATAAATATTATAATAATAAAAATATTAGCTAACAAAAATACAAGAATAAATGAATAACTACTCTAAATTATAATTAAGAAATACTAGTTTATTTATTAAACTAAAATAAACATATACTTTTATTATTTTCAAATCTTTTGAAAAAAGATAAAAATAAAACTTATCAAAAAATATAATTATGTTTTTGTTGTTTTCAAATAAACTTAATAAAATAAGATAAAAATCAAAATGTTTAATTTAGATTTATAAAATATTTAAGCTCTAAAAATGGTGGTTAACTCAAGTTTGGTAAAAAATTATGTGTCTACAACCCAAACCAATAAGATATTTATTATCGATTTTGATCTTTAACGATTCAAATTTCGGTTTAACTAATAAGAAAATGCTTTCAAAATAAATATATGACTTGTCCAACAATTTAACGTGAAATGAAAAAGAGAGAAATTTAATTACTCATTGTGTGCAAAAATTCTGCTTAGTGTAGTTAAAGTATAAGAAATACTCACAATTCACAACCATAGTCGGTGTCTAACCCTTGCCGTCATCGTTGCAAACCCTAGGCGTCATCGTTTTTAGTTCTTTAGGTTTTTGACTTGTGAACCTAAAGACAAAAGTACTATTAAAACCTAAAGGGTAAATGTAGAGAGTAGAGTAATTAAGTAGTGTTAATTATGTAGGGTCCTTATAGTTATAGTCTAATATAGTGATTATATTGATATTTTTTGTTTGTTATTTATGTATGACTAAAAATTAAAATAGTAAATTATTATATTCTTAATGGGTTATCGGTTAACCCAATAATCCAATATTTAAAAAACCAATATCGAACCAATAACCCAATAAATTTTTTCTTATAAAACCATTAAATAACTGTTAATCCAATAACCCAATAACAAATAAACCAATAACACTTTTTCGGTTCGATTTTTACACACCCCTATTATTACCTATCAAATTTACAAGTTCAAAGGTGTGGGAGCAGTTATACCTGGTAGAAGTTACACGCCGTCCGATTGTGCCGATCTATTCTCTCTTTCTTGTTATAATTAAAATAATAATGGCCTTTTAAATTTATTTCAACAAATGAGACAAGTAGTATAAGGTATTAAATAAAGTATGGGCTTGGCCCATTAACCACCAACTAATATTAATTATTAAAAGTACCCCATTAATTATATAACTATAGTTACGAATAGTCCAAAACACTCATTTAGAATCTAACAAAAGAGTCTTTTACGAAATAATAAGCTCTAGTACTCAAAACAAACTAAAATGGGTCATTACAATTCAATGAACATGAACATGATGATATGGTTACTGATGAAGATGACGAACAATCGACTCAGAGTAACAATATTGTTTCATCATCTTTGTCTTCTAATCTAGAAATGAAAGCTTGTAGTGAAGACATTGTTCGTAGAATGTAGGAAGATTATATAAAGGAATATTTGGTTATTACCTCCTCCAGAAAAGTTTGAATTATAATTTGAGTGACAAAATCGAGAAAAAAGAACAATTTGTTTTTAATGAGTTATAATTATAACGGAATCAATGACAAGTTTGAAGATGCGATTGATGTATTGCTCTTGCATATATTGTTATTTTGTTGTTGTTGATTGTTATCAATTGTGTTACAAGGTTATTTTTTTCATGGAACATATTCACTATAAATAGATAATACAAATTTATGGGTATTTTTACTAGTTTTTAGAACTTATGGGTATAAATCACATTTTTTTTGAAATAATCAAATATTCCTGGCAAAACTTGGGGCCAAACACATGGTGTCATTTCACCAAAAACTTGGGCAAAATATTATTTGCCAAGAATGTTTGGAAACTTGGGGCCAAACGCTAGCTAAATCTCTCTTGTTGGTTTTAATTTTGAAAACTCTCTCAATAGAGTCAATTGTTATACAAACTATCAGAATTCTTCTAAAAGTGTTTGAAAATAAAATTAGGACTTCGAGTTGTTTCACATTGCTACTAAGAGCCTGTTTGGCATTGTTGTTGGGAGACCAAAGCACTTAGTTTGAAAAAAACCTTTTTTTTAAAAAAAAATAGGTGTTTGGCAAACCTGTAAAACTGCTTTTAAATAGAAGCAGTAACAATTTTCTGTTGTTGGGAAGAAGCTAAAAAAATTTACTTTAAAAAAAAAGTACAAGCATAAAATTATTTTTTTAAAGACTAAAATGTCCCTTCCATATATATATATATATATATATATATATACACACACACACATATTTACTTATATATCTCTTATTAATTAATTAGCATATCTCATATGTTTGGTTAAGTTCCATTTAATAATTTTATTTATATAATAAATTTTATATTTTATTTTCCGTTTAAGTATTATTATTTTATTTATTATTTTACGTATTATTTTATAGAATTAGAAAACAAGCAATATTTTTGTAAGATCATAAAAAAAAAAATAACAACTAAAGATTACAACCTTTCAAAAACTGTATAATATTGATTGAAAATTTGAATATGAACATTTTAATTTAATAAAGATAAAAATTTAATTTAATTTTTGTAATAGATGTTTAAATTAGTTTGTCTCTATAAAATAATCGTAATAATAAAAGTACATTAATACTTGTCCTTAATCATAATTTGACTCTCAAAAGCACATTTAAATAAGATTAGCTAAACACGATTTGCTTATAAAAAGCACTTTTCAAATGAATTAGCCAAACACAAATTTCTTTATTTCCAAAGCACTTTTTTGAAAGCTATTTTAAAAAAAAAGTGCTTATGAAAATAAGCAGTTTTTAGCAATAATGCCAAATAGGAAAAACGGCTTATTTTTAGAAGCACTTTTTTAAAATGACTTTTCGGAAAAGTGCTTTTGAAAAATAATAATTTGTGTTTGGTTAATTCATTTGAAAAGTGTTTTTCATAAGCAAATTGCGTTTTGCTAATCTTTTAAAAAAAGTCTTTTTAAGAGTCAAATTATGAAAAAAGACAACTATTAATGTACTTTTAATATTAAGATTATTTTATATAGAGAAACTATTTTAAATATCTATTATAAAATAGTTAATTAAAATTTTATTTTTATTAAATTAAAATGTACATATTTAAATATTCAATCAGTATTACACCTTTTTCTTTTGGAGGATTGAAATCTTTAATTGCTATTTTCTCTCTCTTTTACTAACCTTACAAAATTATAGTTATTTTTTTTTTTAAATTCTGTAAAAATTATACGTAAAATAATATGTAAGATATAAAATAATAATATATAAATATAAAATAAAATATAAATTTATTATATATAAATAAAAAATAAAATTCTTAAATGAAATTTAGCCAAACTTATGAGATGTGTTAATTAATTAATAAGAGATATATTGGTAAATATGTATATATGAAAGAGATATTTTAGTCTCGAGAAAGATAATTTTTTGTTTCTGATTCTGCTTTTTTAAGAAGCAAATTTTTTTAGCTTCTTCTCAACATTAGAAAAATTGCTTTTGCTTCTATTTAAAAACACTTTTATTGATTTGTCAAACACATAATTTTTCAACAAAAGTATTTTTTTTATCATAATAAGTGCGGTCAAAAGGACCTATCAGCGACCACCAAGCCATCTCTCAAGCCATAGAATATAGTTTGATCATCAACAAACAAACCAATACAAAGGCGCAGAAAACCACTGCAAAGGTCAAATGGGAACCTCCTCAATTGGGAACCTACAAACTGAACGTTGATGCCTCTGTGAAGCAAAGTCCGGGCCCTGGGGTATAGGAGGTCTAGTTAGAAATCACTTGGGCCACTGGATCATAGGCTTTAGTGAGCACCCCCCCCCCCCACACACACACACAAATCTTGTTAGAGCTTAATTGCTGGCTATGAGGAGAGGCCATAACTTTACTCCCCTTGAAATTAACTCAGACTCTATTAAGACTATTCATATGCTTACAAATCAGAATATTAACATGATGTATGATAACATTGTTGTTGAGTGCAGATGCTTGATGCTGAAGCTGGAAATCACCAAAGTGACCCAGGTGTTTAGGGAGCAAAATAGTGTAGCAGACAAATTGGCAAAGGAGGGGACGAAAGTGGCAATTTTGACGAACCAAACATTTTGCTAGTTCCTCCAATGTATCCCCAAAGGGAGGTAGAAGCAGACATTCTAGGAACTATGTATACTAGATTAACAAACAATATTTCTAGCATTTTTCAGGGTCAGGATGTGACCCAACTTAATTGAAACGGGCATCATGCTGCGGCGAATGCACCGATACATTGCCCCTCCTAATTATTATTAATATATTAACTCTTTCCTGACAAAAAAAAAACAAACTTTTCACTTGATTGAATAATGCCAATTAGAATATTAATTTTTTTACTTTTATAATATTTCGTATTACTTCTAGTTACAATTAATCAATATTATAGTGATTGTTACTTTTAGAAGACATTCAAAGTTAAGACTTTTTTTTAAAATTTAATTACTTGATAATCTAATTAGTTTGAGCTTGAAATGTTTAATAATACATCTCAAAGAACTAAAGACAATCTCATAAAGTCAATTAAAATATGATTGATTCAAATTGAAGTCAAGACAAATTAAGAAATAGAAAATAATTATAAATTTAATTATCTACAAATTTTAATTATAATTACATCAATAATAAAAATTTAAAAATATGTACATAACAATTGTAGTAAGAAATTACAAAACACACTATTATTTTTCAAAAATTAATAGTAACAATAAAGTACATAGTCATTTATATTCTAGTTAGGGTATTTTGTTTCTTCAAGTGTGCTATTGGTCAATACTGTGCTTCTCACCATTAACGTTTTACGTCGCCTCCATCAGACCTGGTTGTCTCTTGTTATGTATGTATCTCCTTCATCTTGCTCACTGGTTTTGGTTCTTCCTTTAATCCTGCCTCTTGCTCAAATTTAGTTCTTTTTTGTGCATTCTTCGGTATGTTTTCGTATTTGAGCTTTCCTTTATTGAGCTGAGTTTGGGAGGGTTTTTGGTTCTTTGGAGGATTTGTAATTTGGAGGGGTCTTATATTTTTGGGCCTGAAGTAGCTTTAGTGTTGAGCCGTCCTTGGATGGTTGTAAGTTTGTTATACATTGTTTCCTAATATATTGATAGAAGTTGGGTGTTGCATGAATGAATATTAAATTTTTATCTCTTGGTAAGTGTTTACTTGAACTAAATTTGGACAAGGTGTTCAGTATTACTATAGATAATGCTTTTTAAAAATAATGTCATGGTTAAACAATTAGAGATGTGGGAAACTAATATGATGAGTTGTATGCATCTTCATTTGAGCTGTATGACTCTCATACTTAATCTTACAGTTCAAGAAGGTTTGAAAGAAATTGGTGCTTTTGTCAAATCTGTTAGGCAATAGGTCATGTATGTTGCATCATCTCCTACAAAGACGAGAAAATTTAAGGATTATTGTGAACATGAAACGATAGATTGTGATAAATCATTATCTTTGGATGTTGTACTAGGTGGAATTACACCTACTTAATGTTGGATTTAACACAAAACATTGAGAAGGCGTTTGATAGATTTGTTCTTCACTCATATTTGTGAAGATGGTAGTTTTGCAGGTCTAATTGAATGTGATGATTGGGTGAATGTGAGGTGGGGTTTTACCTAGTAGGAACATTCTAATAGAAAACCAAGAAAGTGCAAATAAAAAAAGAAGATAAAACTTATTAGTCACCTTACTCGGGAAGTTATTGCCCATAAACCCTTCAAACTCTACAAGACAATAAAACTAGTGGAAAGAGTCAACAAGCTGAACAACAATGCGACGAGTACTTCGTCAAATCCTCAACTGCATATTAAGGTTGTCTTCATGTGTGTGTGTTTGTTAGCAGGATTTGAACAGTTATGACGTTCATTCAAATGCTTTGTTGATTTTCATTTTTTTTAATTAGAGGATTAATTAGATGGGCAAGCTAGGGAAGAAAGCGAGGAAGTTTGCCAAGAAGAATCTTCCGTCAGTGCTTCGAGATCGCCGAAAGAAGAAAGCTTTATTCAAAAAGAGATATTCATCCAGTAAATATTTCTCTCTCTCTGTGTGTGTGTGTCTTCTTGATTACCTTACATTAGTTTATCTTTAGTTTTCATTGCTATATTTTTATTAGATTTAGAGGTTTTTATTTTGCAAGAAATGTCACAAGACTAAAATATGTGTAAGCCATTGTTTTATAGACTTAAATTGGGCACACTTCGAATGGTATGTATTTACATCACAACTTTTGTATTTGATAGATAGATGAGAGTAATTGGGAAAGAAGAAGAATAGTGATGGGGTTGTTCAGTCTGCTGCAATACAACTTATTTTCCCTGATTGCTCTTATTTAATTGAAAGAGTTACTTAAAGAATAATATTCTGATATTCCAAGTAAAGGATTTTTCAAGTTTGCACAAGTACTCCAGAAACTTATATTCCTTTAAACTGAGTAGTGAGTGTAGAGGTGCAATCCCATCTTGAAAGCTCTAGTTCTTATAGGGAACTCATGGGTGTGCGAAAGGTAACAGGAAAGATTACACAAATGGTGAGAGTTCTGTTTTATCATTGGCTGTAACTTATTTGTTTTTTATGTACTTATGTCAAAAGCTTTACCAGATGGATCAAGTTTGCTTCTCTGTTTTGACTTCCCTGGACATCTTGCCACTATTTTTTATTGTGCAAGTACATTTATTGAGATTAGACATTCATATGAATATCTTTATGACCTTGAGTTCTTTAATTATTGTAGAAAATGTGCAGAGTAATGTTGAAGACCAAGCCAAATTAATAGATCACTCAAATGAAAGGTGAATTTAGTTCATATTTTAAAGTTGGATACAAGCTGTTTTCTTCTAAGGCTGGATATTTTTGTCCTCTTATGCTGTTTCATCTTCTACTTGTGGCTTCACTTATTCTAAAATTGAAAACTGATGCTAACCAGTTACCACTTTTAGATTTGTAGTAAATGTTGGACTTGATTGTCCAATATAGGTGAAACAGGGAGGGGATTGTTTTTCCTGCAATGGCATACAGTAAAAGAGCTGAGATATGAGAAGAATCTGAAGCTCGGGGAAGGTCCTGGGCCACAAATAAAGTAGAACCAAATGCTGTAAATCTATTTTTTCAGCTAGATAGGTCACATCGATTATAAAGACTAATATCTTTCGGTGATATAGTCTGATGTCATCAAACTGAAAACTCCTTACATCAATTGATTTCATTGGACCTCTCATTGCAATTGAACGCCTCATGTTTTTGTAGACCGATTATTTGTACTAAAAGCTATGTGACTAGTAAATCTAGTTAGATAGTGACAATATTCTCAACCTAGAAGATTGTAATTTCTCTTGGACGATGTGTCTAGTCAAAATTACTAGTTCTGTTGACTATGCTTAGGTTGCCGCATTCTCAGAGTTAGTTTACTCATTTCCAGTGCCTATCCTTTCCTCAATAAGCTAAACGTCTTTTGCAGCATAAGGTCCACGAAGCCTGAAGCTATGCTCATGTTTCTTTCGGGAAGAACTCTTCATTTTCTCTTTCGCTACTTTCCTTATCAGCATTCTGATTCAAATAATGTTTTAGCAGTTCTTTGTTATTGGTGCTCTCTGTTTTTTCCGGTTCCTCTCTGTAGTAGAAGCTACTATCCAAGACTTGCAAGGGATGTTTAAGTAAAGGAAAAGATGTTGTTTTGGGGGACACGCACAATGTTTCTTGCATCAAAGTAACAGTCTCTCAAGATATGGAATTGTAAAATCTAAGTTTCTCGCGATGTGTTTCAACTTGTGGCTTTGCCTATCTTCATTACTTCAATTTTTCAGCATTTGACCCCTTGATATCATCAAAAAAGGTCTGTTCAACCCAGTGTTGTCAAAGAAAAAAAGCTTTAGAAGTGCTCGAGGTCTATTGGGGATTTAAGCATGACCACAATGGAAGTGTTGGTGTTAGTAAAAGAAGGTACTGTGAAGAAAAAAGAATAAAATCTATCTATCGTGCAAGAAACTAACAGATTCTTCATAATGTCTTACTAAGCAATTAATGTGTCTCTTTGCTGAGGTTGTCAAACAAATAGATCTCTTTGCCGATTAAATTTGTTGTTTAGTACTGCTCGATTTAAGATAGTATTCTTGGGTAATAAGGCACACATCTTAGTGCCTTGCCTACGCTGAAGCACAACTTAAATGAGGCAAGGCACCATCCCTGAGCTTTTCTGAGCTTCAGTGCATAAAATGAGCTTTTAACAGCACTGTTTCATCCCTTGTAAAAAAAAAAAGGTCTGTTCATCCCTTGTATGCTGGAACTTTTGTTCCTGGTGTTTCTATCTTGTCACATAAATCACATAGTTATTGACTAGTCATAAGTTTTTCAGAAACACTGAAGTTGAAGCTTTTGAAGACTTGCCTCTTGAGGCACCATTCATGGAAAATGACTGTGATGGTGTTGTCGATTCTTCAGACAGTGATGGATATCTTTCGGAGGTCTCAATCTTCAATTTAGCAATCATCTGTACTTCAATGTCAACTTTTTGCTTTATCTAAACTTTTTATGTCCATGTTTCAGGATATAAGCTATGAAAATGAAACAGAAAGTGAACCTGGGAAACTTTTAGAAGGTCCATCATCTGACTTAACTGGGATTATCTTGGTCTTCTGTTCCTCATCTTAACATCCCTTGTATTATTTACTTATTTCTAACTTTTCTCCTTTCAAATGCACAAATCCTCTGATTCATTAATGGATGTGCAGGTGACAAATGTACTAGTGAATTGATGATGCAGAATATAAAAATTCAGGAAAATCTTGCTGGACAAAAGAGAAAGCTGGAAAGGTTGAAGAGGAAGGTAGGTTGCTTTTGCTAATTAAATCTATTGTCTTTCAAGAGTTCAAAAGATGAACCTTGTGGATTTACAGAAAAAGTCTTATGATATTGTAAACAACCAAGGTGGCCTTGGCCTGAGAAACCTAAAACAACCAAAATAATTGCTTACTACCAAACTGGTTATGGAGATTCAGTACTGAAGAGGAAGCCCTATGGAGAACGTTCACAACAGGGAAATATGGCTTGCTTATATGGACTACTGAGGAGGTGTGGGGTCTTTTTGGATGTAGTGTGTGGAAGATCATTCGAAGGTTGTGGCCAGATTTCAACAACAATATCTATGTCAGTGTGGGTTGTTAGAATAGGAATAGGTTTACACAATCCTATTTAGAATAGGAATAGGAATACAAATAGGAATAGGAATAGTAAATAGTATCCTACTTGGTAAAGAATTGTATTCTAGTGTCTATAAATAGGATCTCGATGTAATAATGTAGACATGACACCAATTCAATAATATTTTTCTCATATATTTCTCACATGGTATCAGTCTCTACGATCTTGGTAGAAAATCAAAGAGCTTCCGCTGCCGGGGGGCGGCTATTACTCATATATGCCGCCCATCTGGCCAATGATCAATGATATATGAACATATTCAAGGGAAGAAAACTCAATCAGACAGGTCACCGTGCGTCAATTTTCGGTGACTTTCTAGGGCTGTTTTGTGTCAACCCCATATCTGTCGGTATTTGTGTAGCACCGTGTCATCTTTCCGGTGACTACTTTTTCATATTCAATTTATGTAGCACCGTGCTATT
>NW_006238967.1:829973-841569 GCF_000226075.1 Solanum tuberosum
TTCCGGTGACTACCTTTTTTTTGCATATTTGATTTGCGTAGCACCGTTCATCTCTCCGGACTACTTTTCATATTTAATTTGCGTAGTACCGTGGATTTTTTTGAACTACTTTCTCATATCTGAGTTGGCATAGCACCGTGTGTCTTTTCGGTGACTCCTCAGATTTGATTTGCATAGTTCCATTCGTCTTTCCGGTGATGGGTTGTGCCATCATTCCAACCCTACCCGTATAATTTCTCTTTTTCAGTAGGGTCGTGCCATCATTCCGACCCTACCCATATTATTTCTCTTTTTCAATGGGGTCGTTCCATCAATTCGAACTATCCTATATAATTTCTATTTTTGTTGGGTCGTGTCATCATTCCAACCCTACCCATATAATTTTATTTCTTAGATTGTGAGCACTTCCAGCCATCAAATCTAATACTCTGGCGTATGAGCATGTTCCGACCAATTTTTTTTTTGATAACCGAGAAATCCGTCTGTGACCCGCCCTTTGGACCAATCACAACCTTCTAAACTGTTCCGACCAATTTTTTGGTGACTTTCTTGTTTAATATCGACTCATCTATTGATTCCAACACAATCCATATACTTTATACTAGATTTTGAGCACTTTGTTGCTCAGGCGGAGTTTAGTAGCCTTGTATGTCGATTATGTGAGTCACTCTATGGTCTGAAACAATCTTTGCAAGTTTGGCTTGGAAAGTTCAACACTGTGATTTTATCACTCTGTGTTTTATCGGCATTATGCATCAGATTCAATATCATGAGAAGATTAAGCACATTGAGATTGACTGACATTATGCATCAAATCCAGTATTTAATGAGAAGACAAGCACATTGAGATTGACTATCAATTTTGTGAAGTCGACTGATCAACTTGCAGATATCTCACCAAGCTCCTCATTGGTTCTTGTATTAATTACATACGTAACAAGCTAGGTACATGAATTGTATGCACTAGCTTGAGGGGGAGTGTTAGAATAGGAATATGTTTATACAATCCTATTAGAATAGGAATAGGTTTACACCATCCTATTTAGAATAAGAATAGGAGTACAAATAGGAATAGGAATAGTAAATAGTATCCTACTTGGTAAAGAATTGTATTCTAGTGTCTATAAATAGGATTTCGATGTAATAATGTAGACATGACACCAATTCAATAATATTTTTCTCATAATGGCCTGAAAATAGATTTTTGGAATGAAATTTGGAGTGAGGATGATAACCTGATGAGCTTATTTCCACACCTCTATACTTTGAGTCTTTGAAGATCTGCTACTATTGCCCAAGTATGGAGCCAACAAGGGTGTAACTTAGTGTTTAGGAGGGCTTTGAATGACTGGGAAATTGAAGATATGGTCAGGTTACTGAAGGTGCTAAATACCTCATCCAATATATCTCAAAGAAAGGACAAACCAATTTGGAGATTGCATAGCAAAGGAGTGTTCATAGTTAAATTTTGCTATTGGAAGATGAATGTCAATCAATCATTGTCAGATAATTGGCCTTGGAAACAAGTGTGGAAGACTAGAAGCCCATTGAAAGTTTCATATTTTACTTGGCTAGTCATTAAAAAAAAAGGGTATGCAGTTTTGTTCAAGGTGTTTTATGTATGAGCAGAAAACAGAGGTAAATAACCATCTGTTTATTTTTTTTGACGACAAGGGAAACCCGCAATCGCCATCCTTTGGGTGCGCACAGGGTAAAACCCCTGCTCCTATGCAATAGCTCGCAAACCACATAGGAGAGGTAACCCGCACTAGGCAAGCCCGATGCGACGAGCTTGACCCAGAAGGCAAACCCCTTTCTTTCGCTGGCAAGGGGTTTCGAACTTGAGACCTCCAACATGGAAGTCCATCTGTTTTTCACTGTAAAGCAGCCTCAAATCTGTGGAATATGTTTTTGTGTATATTAGGGGTTAGCTGAGTGATGCCAAAGACAACCAAGGAGCTCCTTAGCAGCTCAATAGGAATTGGCAACAGAGGGAGAAAGGAAGACTGGTGGAAGACTATACCAGCCTGTAAATGGTGGACTCTATAGAAAGAAAGGAATGATAGATGTTTTGAAGGACAAAAAGAAAGTTTTTAGAAGATCAAAATGAAATGCTCAAGTCTTTTGTTTTTTTGGTGTAAACAAGAATTGGTAGGGGAAATCATAGAAATAGTTGATTTTACAGGAAACTTGTAATTTTGTATATCTTTTTGAGGGTGTGCACATCACCCCGTTGGATGAAAGTTTCCAATCATCTCTTGGATGATGAATTTTTTATGGATACAAAGTTACCCTTGTCTCAAAAAGTATATAAGGGATAAAAGACCTGGGTTACTATGTAAACTTGATATTGAGATAGCCTATGACTATGTATATTCAGGATGTTTGCTTAACATGTTACAACAATGGGAATTAATTATAAATGGGTTAACTGAATCAGGTCTCGTAACATTAGAATGATATGGAAGACAAATGTAGATAGGCTTTTTCATTACGAAATCTTGCTACCAAGTTCGAACTAGGAGTTCCCTGTTTCCTTTTTTGAACCCTTGGAAACAAATATGGAAGTCAAGAGAAGCATGTCTTACCCAAGAATCAAGATAATCTGCAAAGGAGGGGATACCTGTTGTGTAACAAACGTTATATGTATGTGTAATAACAACACAAAGTCAATCAACCCTCTATTTTTACATTGTTTTGTTGCAACACAGATATGAAATGTTTTACAGTATTTTGGGCATGAACTGAGTGATGCCAAAATCAACCACAAATTGACTAGATTGTTGGAGCATGAAATATGTGAAAGGGTCTTTGAAGAATAGATGGAATACAATTCCACCTATATGTGGGAGAGGCAGGGAACTAGCCTCCTCCCTTCCCTCTTCTCCTTATTAGTAGTATTATCAAGTAATCACATAGTTCCTTATTCTTCAATGTGTTATACTATCTGATGTTTCATTTGCTTTATATCGTGCTGTTATGTTGTCATACTTTTTTTGTAACCTGTTTCAAAATTTCTTCTTTGAGCCCAGGGTTTATTGGAAACAACCTCTCTACCCCACAAAGGTAGGGATAAGGTCTACTTACACCCCACCCTCCCTAGACCCCACTTGTGGGATTATATTGGGTATATTGTTGTAGTTGGGTCAAGATGGATTTTGTAAATGACGTGGAAACCTTGTTATGGGTATAGATAGCTTACAATAGATGGTACAAGGCTTTTCTCGTATTTTTTTTTGTAATATACCCTAGCACAAACTTTATGATATATCAATAGTACTATTCTTTTCCCTGAAAAAATGTAGCTTCATGTTTTTCCAGTAATGTGCTTTGGAGGGCATTGTACATGTAGTATGAGTTCCTTCTACTTGATTGCTGGCTGAACTCCGTTTCTTATATTTGTTGAAGGATAGAGCCATAGAGGTTGTACAGCACTTATTTGTTGATATAAAGGGTGAAAAGCTCTTACACATCTAAGTTGTTCATTGTCCTTTGAATTTTTTCAGGATCCAAGTTTCTCTAAGTTTTTAGAAAAGCACAAGGACATTGAAGCAATGCAAAATGGAGTAGTGGTAAGTGATTTCAAGATGTTTACCTTTAAACTATTGTTTGCAAGTTTTATTGGTTGGTAGTGAATGTTGTCTTCCAATAGTGAAGTGTTCATGGTCTAGCTCATATTTCGGATCGAATCTGTTCATGTCGACCTCAGGGAGAAGCCTTAAAATTCGTGAAATTTAGGGGAAAACAGAACTTTTTAGTGATATTTCAAAAATGTCTATGCTGTTCTCTACACTCACTTTCCTAACTTCCAACAAGCTAATAAAGGTTAATAATTCTTTTTAGTGAAATAAAAGTAAATTTTATAGATATTCTTTGAGATTGGTCCTATTAAGTATTGGTTTTAGATTTGTTTTTACCGTTTTGCTTTGGAATGGAATGTGAACATAATTTCAGTAATAAAATGTTAAAAAGGTTGAACTCATCATATTTAAAGCAAGGATCTACCTCGATTAACGTGTTTGTTAGAATGATTTTGGTACAGTTACTTGATTGCTGATTTTTTTAAATGTCGAGACTGCTTGTACAAAATCGAGCATACACCCTTGATTTGACTTGCAGTTTAAGATGTTAATTTGACTTTCTATTAATATTGATGGTGGATGAATATATTAAATAGTTTCATTTTCAAAAGAATAAATAATACTTAAATAGTTCGGTTGGTTTTTAAACATTGGAATAACATGCAAGTGTTATGATTTTCCAAAAGTGAGGGCCGATGGGAACTTCTGATTGCATTATGAAGAATATCTTGAAAATTACTATTTGACTGGAGGCAAGTTTTAATGCTTTTGACGGCAATGCAAAAACATTATTTGAAAGAAGAGATAATATTTGCTGCTTCCGAATGTCCTAGCAGCTCATGATTTAAGGGATATAGAAAATGATAGAAATCAGAATTTAATGTAGGTTACGGCGATAGAGATGATAAGAGGCAATTTAGGCTTCTTGTTTATCTAAACAAGAGCATCAGTCGGAATATTCAGGGGTTGAGTGGTATGCAAAAGACATAGGTGATAGGGCTAAAATGTTACTGACACGTAGATGGAGAACCAACACCTATTGTTTGACTTAAAACAGATTATTCGGGTCTTCATTTGGAGCGTAGTATTTGG
Organism: Solanum tuberosum; assembly: GCF_000226075.1. NCBI lineage: Eukaryota > Viridiplantae > Streptophyta > Magnoliopsida > Solanales > Solanaceae > Solanum > Solanum tuberosum. Next base: position 834,647 of record NW_006238967.1, read on the forward strand.
CGAAATAGGTTGATTGACATAGCCTTTTTGCAGTAAGAAGGGAACAATGGAGGAATTGTAATGTTATTGGTACAAAAGGGATTAGGCCTTTTAAGGAGACTATTTAGGGTGTACATTCAGTTTCATTGCTGGATAGTTTCAGTGTTATCCAACAAAATAGTGAGTTGTACTTCAACATTCATGGAAGTATATGGCCCAACTAGAGGAATAGGAGGGAACTTGCAGCTAGAGCTTTCAGTACTGAAATGCAATTGGGATTAGCCTTGAGGAATAGGAGGTGATCTTAATGTAAGAAGATATGAAGAAGGAAGAAATGTACACGATAGACAATCCATGGTTATTAGGGACTTCTAAAGTCTTATTGAGGATTTGGAATTAGAACTCTCCTTTACATGGGGGTAAATTTACTGGTGTCTAAGGGAATGATCCAAGAAGAACATATTGACTAGACGGATTATTACTTACAAATGAGTGGGATGATAAGTTCAAGTTTATTATTCCTACTTTTGATTGATGGGGTTTTTGAAGATTCTTATAACTCACGCCAAATAACTTGGTGTTGAGTAGTAACTATTGGTGTAATTGCTTTCGTTATATACCATCTCAAAATTCATAATAAGTAATAACTGGCTGTACAATCTACCTTTGGGTTCGCTTGCTTTAAAATGTTATGCAGTACCAACTTCAAACTTAATGTGTGCTTGGATAAGCTTAGACCAATCAGAATAAAGAGAGTATTACAAGATATCTTCTTTCTTCCCCTGAACTCATGGACCCTCTTTGCCTAAAAAAATTAATTGGATAATTTTGAACACTCAATATTCCAGGCATGTATGTCACATAGTCATCCAATTTTTTTTTGAGGATTCTTATAACTCACGCCAACTAACTTGGTGTTGAGTAGTAACTATTGGTGTAATTGCTTTCGTTATATACCATCTCAAAATTCATAATAAGTAATAACTGGCTGTACAATCTACCTTTGGGTTCGCTTGCTTTAAAATGTTATGCAGTACCAACTTCAAACTTAATGTGTGCTTGGATAAGCTTAGACCAATCAGAATAAAGAGAGTATTACAAGATATCTTCTTTCTTCCCCTGAACTCATGGACCCTCTTTGCCTAAAAAAATTAATTGGATAATTTTGAACACTCAATATTCCAGGCATGTATGTCACATAGTCATCCAATTTTTTTTTGAGGATTCTTATAACTCACGCCAACTAACTTGGTGTTGAGTAGTAACTATTGGTGTTATTGCTTTCGTTATATACCATCTCAAAATTCATAATAAGTAATAACTGGCTGTACAATCTACCTTTGGGTTCGCTTGCTTTAAAATGTTATGCAGTACCAACTTCAAACTTAATGTGTGCTTGGATAAGCTTAGACCAATCAGAATAAAGAGAGTATTACAAGATATCTTCTTTCTTCCCCTGAACTCATGGATCCTCTTTGCCTAAAAAATTAATTGGATAATTTTGAACACTCAATATTCCAGGCATGTATGTCACATAGTCATTCATATTTGTTGGTGAAATTTTTTAGGTGGAACACATTGACAAACCCTTAAACTTGCAAGTAAATTTCATTTAGATACTTGAATTACGCCTTGTTTCTATTTCACACTTGAACATGATAAAATGTTTCTATTAGACATTTCTGGCTCAAATTAGGAAAATTTATGCACGTGTTGTCGTTTTCTCTAACGCCTCAAATGCCCATTATGTAGATAAGCTAACCACTTAAAAATGTCACCTCTTTTAATTATACGCATTAGCCTCATAAGCTATAAAACCTCGCGCCTGTTACGATTGAGGCTGATGTGTATAATTAAAGGTGGTGACATATTTTATGTGGTTGAGTTATCTATGTAGTAGGCACTTAAGAACATGCACAATTATTTTTTCATAATTTGAGCTGAAGTGTCTAACAGGAATGCTTTATCATATGTTCAGGTGCTCAATTGAACATGCCTTATTTTGCGTGTCTATATTTAATTTACTGTCAAGTTTAAGGGCTGTCAATGTATTCCGCCAAAATATCTGTTGGGCATGCGCTGAATTGCGGACACATATTTTGGATAGCCTGGCCTTATATCTCTTTCTTCTTATGTGTTTTGTCTTTCTATTAATAGGATCGCAAAATGGAAACCTCATGATTTCCCTTTAGAGCTAGTTGTATAATTGTATCTTGATTACTCTGAGATATCAAAGTATTTTGCTTCTGATTAACTTTGTGGCAGTTCTCAGATGAGGATGAGATGAGTAATCATGGAAGGGACTCGGTGGCTGAAGACAATCAAGGTAAAAACAAGGGAAGAGTTTTGACAGTATCTGCCATTAGTTCTTGGTGTCGACTGATCAAAGAAGAGCACAAGGAGGAAGCATTTGTTTGTTTATTAAATGCTTATCGAGCAGCATGCCACTATGGTGCTGAATCCATTGGCCTAAGGTTTCAGAATGCTGAGACATTCTGCAGCTTAGTAATGTCTGTTCTTTCCGAAGCAGATAATATACTTCGGGGACTTTTGGGGCTATCATCCTCCAGTTACAAGAAAGAAGCAGTACTAGAACTGAAGGATACCCCACAATGGGTTAATGTAAAGCCTCTCATCAAATCATACTTGAGGAGTACATTATCTCTGTTGGATCAGGTTACTGATTCAGAAATTCTGGCTTTCGCTTTGACTCGGCTCAGGGATTCTTTACCATTTTTTGCTGCTTTCCCATATCTCTTGCAGAGGCTCATTAAGGTACATTATCTTTAGAACTTGATTTGTATGAAGAGTCTTCTAGATGCAATTTGATGACATCTTATGCATATGCTATCCCAGATTGACCATTAAAATTGTTGAAGCACTTTTTCTTAATTAAAAATTTGATCTCATATGTATGCATTACTCGAGTCCATACACTTGCTGGTAAGCTACTAATGTAGTACTAGTGGAATTGCTAGTTTTGCTGTATTATTTTATTATAAACTTTTTTTTGCTTCTGTTTTTCCCATATATGATGTATGCTTTTGTGAATCAGATAAACAATATGTTAGCTGTATTTTTCATGCATATGCTGTTACCTCTTAGTGAATTCCTATAATATGTCATGTGATAATTATTGTCCTAGCTGGACATTGAGCCGATATAAGTTGTATATTCTTGAAATGCGTATTTGATATTCTGGGATCAGTATTGCACGCCTGCATTGCATTTTATTGAAGCATAGCTCCTATTTTGACAATTGATGCGCGATGTAACATGGTCGTATGTAATAAGATCAACCCAACTAGGTTGAGGTCGAATCCACCAGGAATATGGAGAACTTTCAGAGATTACTATTTCATGAACCCCAATTCATTACCATTGTGGTTTTTCTAGAGAGTTGCATATCTAATTATTTTACTACTAAAGACGTACCTTGTAGAACTAATCCCCACATTAAAACATCATATTATTTGCAATTTTAAGTTATGTTAACATTGTGAATCTTCCCTGGTCTGTGATGCTAATACTGCTTTTACGTAGCTGAATATATGGTGATTCCTTTATTCTTGACCTTTATGTTGAAACAGACGACAATACATTTATGGGCTACAGGTGGGGGGATGCTATCATCAGCATCTTTTTCGATCGTACTGGATGTGGCCTCTCTATTTACAACTGATTTTTTTGACAATTGCTTAGCAAAAGCTTTTGTGGCTTATCTTGCTCAGTCGAGAGCTACAGATATTGTCAATAACAAACATTTGCAGTTCCTAAGAAATTCCTTAGTTGACTTGTGCTCCCTAGATGTTCAAAAATCATTGTCTAAAGCCACCGTGTCTGTCCGTCAGCTTGCAAAAGTATTACAGTGGGGTTTGCGTACAAAGAAAAAGGTAACTAAAATTGCCCTGTGATTTTAATGATTAAGTAGGAATAATGTTGCTAAAAGTAGCTTCTTGACTAATTTTAATCATCTTGTGGTGCAGGAAGCTCTTCAAAGGATCTGCAGTTGGGAGTACGCCAATTGTATTAATCTCTGGGTTGGTTTTATAGCACGCAATGTACGGGATTATGATCTTCAGGCCTTTTTCTTCACTATGGTTCAACTTATAAATGGAGTGGTGCGCCTGTTTCCTGGACCGAGATATTTCCCTTTACGACTCAATTGCATTCAATGGCTTAATGATCTGTCTAATTCTACTGGAGTTTTCATCCCTATTACTTCATTTGTGTTGGATGTTTTGGAATATAAAACAGTTGGAGGGCGTGGAAAACCTGGACCTACTCTCTTCTTTCAGTCTGTTCTAAAGGTTGGTTGATGTTAGGATTAACTTGACAATCTTGCAAATGAGTTTTCTCTATGTATTTGTGTCACCATTTTAAATTGCAAATTAACATACTGCAGTTGCCAAAGAGTTGCTTGAAGTCTCAGACGTTCCAAGATGAATGCATTACATCTGCAATTGAACAACTATCATCACACTTTTTACAATGGAGCTACCACATTTCTTTCCCTGAGCTAGCAACTGTTCCACTCATCCGTCTGAAAAAGTTTAATGAGTCAAAGACAAAGGAAAGTCTATGCCGTGCGGTAAAACATTTGATTGAGCAGGTACTCAACTTACCTTTGGTGTTTTTGATGGTTAGTTACCTAGTATAGGCATTTCCATCCAGAAACATGCATGGTGGATGCCGTTATTGTTAAATTAAAAATATGCTGGAGATGCAGCTTTAAACAGGATTTGTACCAAGTACCCAGCTGAAGGTCAATTATGTGTTGGACTTAATTAAAGCTCAAAGGCATCGCATGCAACCATCTTACTATCATTTGACTAGAGCACTTGTTTGAGATCATACATATTCAACATTTGCTTGACAGGGTTCCTTTGGTTCAAAAGTAGATTAAAATGATGGGTGTTGGACTATCGGTGCAAGTATAGAGGAGGATAGCATTGTGTTGTCCTTTACATAAGTATGAAAATAGAATATTCCTGTTTAGATAAAATGGTTAATGTGCACGGTCATTCTCATGTATTAAATTGCAAGGACTTGAAGTACATGGGAGATGATGATTTGGAAATCATAGAGTTCCTTTCCTTTGTCTGATAAGTCAGTTTGTGAATTTCATAGTTAGATGTTTCTTTTCATAATCTGGGCTAGGAAGGAAAAGAAAGCTTAGACAGATTTGCCAATTCAGTTTAGTTTGTGGATCCCTTTTGTTCCTGTTTCTATTTAATATTCATGTGTTCGGAAGCAGTTTCTATCCTAACATCTCTCTCTTCCTCACATTCCACCCCTGCCGTCTTTGAGGCTTCTTTTAGTTTTCCTAGTTAGAATGGGCGAGGTATACTGGCTAAATAGTTGACACCGGTAAATAAGACAAGACCAAGATCCAAGCTATCAAATTTCTCAATAATATTTTTTCTTCTTACCATCAGTTGCTTTTCTTGTCTCGTTCTGAGCGCTTTCTTTTGTCTCTGCAGGTGGAGAAAAATGTTGATTCTGTGCAAAAGAAAAGAAATGAGGTTGCCTTTTCACCAAATGATCATCAATCTGTTGAAACATTCCTTCAGGTAGCACATTTCTTATCAACTAGTAACAGCTATATTTCATACTGGAGAAATATAATTTATTTAATTTAAATATATGTTCAACCTGCAGTTTGAGAAGTCCAGTCTCAGTTCTCCATTTTCTCAGTACTACAGAAGTGTACTTGACAAGGCTGCTCTAAGGGGCTCACATAAGAATGAAAAGATTAGGTACTGTGACACTGCTGCAGTTTGGTTTAATTTCTTTTAGTAGTCTAATATGTAGGTGATTTTTGTCGTTTATTTACTGTGAGGACTGATAATAATGTTGTGGAACAACGGATGGCTACAGGGTATGGTTCATATTTAATGATTCCCCCTGGGTATGTGGGTGAGATATTCTGTCGGGGGTTCCTCTGGAGTCCCTTATACATATCTTTGTCATTAACTATATTTGGATAAAGCAGTTTGCAGTTTGAACAACATTATCAGTTGGGGAGGGGGGTGGGGGGTGGACAACTCTATTAGTGAACTGGGGTATAACTATATGGGGTGAATGAGTCGCCCACCATATCTTGTTCCAGATATAGCAGCAGTTGAGTGTTATCTGGACTCAAGTTGCGATTATTATTCTAAGGGTGGTAGTTTTGATATAGATTGTGCTCATGGTAACTTTTTGTTTCAACTCCAAACATCAATGTATTGTTTTAGTTTTACATTAAGCTAAGAATGTTTTGCAGTGCTACTTGTGGTGTACTAACTGTGTAAATTCTACTGCAGTTTGCCAAGGCGAGATAAATCAAAGCGTAAAAGAGATGACAGTTTGATCAACGTTTCAGGCCACAAGGATCTGGATACTGTTAATGGAGCAAAGAAGCGGGTCAAAAGACGAGCTCCGAAGGCATAATTGTTGTATCATTTTTTTGTTTGCTATAGGTTTTGATAATTTTCTAATTGGCCCCTACCAGGTTGGAAATTTTGAGCTGGGTAAACATGTTATGATATTCTTTAGCTGGGTAAAAATCAATTTTGTTGTTGCTTATTTTTCAAAACAGAAAATAGAAAAAAGATTTTGCTCCTATTGAGGTCCTTGAATTGTTGATTGGTTTATTTTTATTTTTAATTCGTCTTTCCTAGTTAAATCAAATTGGAAAAGGTATACAAAATATACCCTATAACTAAATCATTTTTTTTCTTTTTCTTCTATTATTTTTTTGTTTTTGGCTCACCTTTATTTAATTATTTTGTAGTTTTATGAAACTAAAAAAATTATCTATTTTATACATTTTGTACTTTTTAAAATAAAATTTATCCCTAGATTCAAGTGAAAAGGTTCAACAATACCTTTCTCATATTTATTATTTTAAATTTGATATATATATATATATATATATATATATATTATATCTCTCTTTT
>NW_006238967.1:842523-856344 GCF_000226075.1 Solanum tuberosum
ATATATATATATATATATATATATATATATTCTAGTACTCTTGTGTTAGAGGTAATACTTAGGGCTTGTTTGGATTGGCTTAAAAAAGTAGCTTTTAAGTCTAAATAAAAAGTTGGGGGAGATCTACTTTTCATTTTAAACTTATTTTAAGTTATTTTTATCCATGCTAAACACTTCCTAACTTATTTAAGTTGTTTTTATATTTGCCAAACACTTTAAGCCAATCCAAACACCCTCTTAGTCCAAAGACTTTTAGAGAACAAGCTATGTCCCATGGGCAAGAGTTGATATTGTCTTATTGTGTCGTGATTTATGAGATGCTCTATAACTCTTGTTTTAGAGGCCAAACTTAAATCAAGAACTTAACAAGTTGTGCCTATGTGCAAGACTTGACATTACTACATTGTGTCTTGATTTATGAGATACTCTATAATTATTGCCCTAGAGGTTACAACTTGTTAGACCAAGGACTTCCAAACAAGAAGTTATGCCTCATGGGCAAGACTTGGCACTACCACATTATGTCTTGATTTATTAGATGCTTTATAACTCTTGCCTCTATGGCAAGACTTAGCCAAGGACCTCAAAGAACAAGTTGTGTCTCATGGGCAACAATTTATATCATTACTAAGTTTAACTTATGGGAAACACAATAACTTTTGTCTTAGATGCAAAACATAGCTCAGAGGCTAAAAAATAATAACATATGCCTCGTAGGCAGTAGTTTACACTATTTCACTATGTCTAACTTATGAGATGCTAACTCTTTTCTTAGAGGAAAGACTTAGACCAAGAGCTTCAAAATAAAAAGTTACTCCATATATACGATCAATATATGAGATCTAATCTCAAAATTTGGTAGTCACACATATAGATCTGATAGAATAAGTACAAGTTCTCAAAGTGGATCAAAATATACATACTTGTCTCAAAAGCAAAAGACTAGTCAAAGCTAAAAGCAGAAGGAGACAGGTTGATCCAAGATGTCATGATAAGCTCACTTTCGCCTTTGAATATCCCTTTAGTAGGCTCGATATCAATGCTAGTGACTGGTGTTCGGACTTACATCACAAAAACATATGCAGAGTGTAGGTTGAGTACAAAAAATAAGTACCCGATAGGAATCATAGGACGACTGAGCTTGAAAAGTAAAGAAAATAAGGAAAGGCGAGAAATAACACCAACTAGAGGTCAAATGAGCGGAACTACAATGACAGTCTAACTGAAATGCACTCGAGTCTAGGAATGAAAGGTAAATAACTAGCTATAACCTAACTTCCCTCATAAGCTTAGAAGGTACACTCATTAAGCTTAAGAGTATTTCAAAACTGCCACAACCGTCCATGGACTCGAACCGCGGTAAGGCACCCCAAAAATCTAATAGAACTACCAAGTCAAGATTTGAACCCGATTAATAAAGGTGTGCCCGGATTCGAATCAAGGCTAATAAGGTTGTGTCAGGGACTTGGATAGTGACTAAAGATATACACCAAGGCCTCGAACCCGGCTAATAGAATGTATGCCACAGCCTCGAACCTTGCTAAGAGATGATACACCAAAGCCTCAAATTGTGGCTAAAAGAATCCAAAAGCCCCCAATCACCCGCTCTTCCTCAAATCGGTCCATACCATAGAGAGAAACCATCTTTAGAGTCACTAGGGACCTGTCAAGATCTGAGCCTACACCCTAAACGTGGACGACACTCAAGAACCATTGTTAGTCCCTAAGCGAACCCTCATCATGGCTGACTACAAGCGGACGAATAACTAGAGCATACATAAACATCAAACTAAAATAAATGCTAAATCAACAGTGTATTAAATCTCAAAACTCTCTGAATTTACTGAGAATAAACATAAGTTTTACAGAAAACCTCTGAAACTGAAAGACTCTCCAAAAATGTCTATCTATGAAGCCTCTACCTACTGTACAAATGTGAGTGTCGGGACAAGACTCATGACTCCCCAAGAGAACTACTACTAACAACTCATAAAACTAGAGTCCTCCGGAAGCAAGGATGTCTCACTCAAAAGTTGACGAGCGGATGAAGTGATCTCGATAGACTCTTGTCAAGGATCCTAAGAATCTGTATCTGCATCATTAAAAGATGCAGGTCAAATGACATTAGTACATTGAATGTACGAGTATGTAATATAGTTGAATAACAAATAACTGAGTAAAAGGACTACAATAGTTATATACTCAACTGAATGTAAATAAATAAAGAAGTGAAATCATTAAAACTTTACAAAAATACTTACTCAATTCTGAACTCAACATATTAAGTGATATAATAAAAACACTTTTAACTCTATTTGGGAGATTCTATAACCGACAACCATTACTATGAGCTACGTGATGATACAACGTCTCACCCATGCTGCCAGAACTGTCCTATATCGTACCGGGATATAGGACACATCAACTAAGTGGATCCACTAAGCAATAAGGATTCATCTAAAAAGTATGATTATGTACCCATGGTTGCAAGACATGGTTTATGAGGATTTTGAGTTGTCTGAACTCATCCTCATATCGATGCTCAATACTACTCACAATAATATATATACTCATGCTCAAATGTATAAAACATACTCTTTCTCTGGTTTGAGATAATTGCTCAAACTATCCTCTTGAAAGAGGTAACTGCTCTGAAATATCTCTAAACTTATCGCTCATTTAGAAAACAAGGTTTCTCTTTACACAATGTAAAAAAAAATACTTTCTCTGGATTGAGAAAATTAATCAAAAGGACCTCTTTAAGAGGTAACTGATCTGTACTCAATCTTTCTGAAAACTCTTTTACTTTTCTCAAAATAATACTCTCTTTCTTCATGTAAAAATGAAACATTTGGGAAATTATTTCCCTTGTACTCTTGCTCAAATGTTGGTTAAAACTCTTTCTCAAACTTCTCTTTACTTTCTCAAAAACCCAGTTTAAAAAAAATGTTGGCTTTAAAAGATTTTCAAAATTTATAACTCAAAATAGGGTTCATGCTGAAATATAGACATGAACAAATCAACTCAAGGATCTTAATAACAATATAGAAAACTCAATACTCAAAACTCAGAACTCAACGATACTACTCATCTCAAGAATGCTCAATTCATAGGGTTCATGCTGAAATATAGACATGAATGAATCAACTCAAGAATCTTAATGCATAACATATAGTAATTCAATAATTAAGAATATAATTTTAAAAAGAATTTGGAACTCAAGAACTCAAAATCAACTCATCTCAAGAATACTCAAATCTAGAACCCTAGATTACTCTTTTACTGATTTGAAAGTAGATGTAGGGCGTGAGGATGAACTAGTCCAACACTATGATAGTCTTACATACCTGAAAGAACAAGGTTCTTGAAGAAGAACTTGATTAGAAGTCTTGAAACCCTAGCTTGAAGGAGAACAATCAAGAAGACCTTCCTTGAAATTTTTGAATTAGTTTCTTGAAATCTCTATGCCCAAGAATTATAATTTTCATTAATGATTCATAATTGTATAAAAAAAATTGAGATGGAAAGAATGAAATTCTTTGAGAATGACTTACCTTGAAGAAGAATCTTGAAAAAAGATTGGAAGAATCTTGAATGGAAATCCTATGCTTTGATTTTTCCTTAGGGTTTTGCCTTAGGGTTTGAGAGAGAAGAGAATGAGGGATTAAGAGATGAAAATCTGATTATTTTGGGCCTTTAATTAGTCAAGAAATTCGTTTAGGGTTTTCTTAGAGGTAAAAATACAAAAAACGACTCTTTTTAATGTTTTTCCGTCTGCTAATTCGTCACTGCACTGTATCAGGTTACTAAAATGGTTATTACTTTCTACTCGAAACTCAAGTTGACGCAAAACTGGTGGTGTTGGAATAAGATTCAAATACCTTTAATTTGATAGGTTATGGGTCACGTAACTCTTTATTTTCTAAGAGACATGATCATTTGAAGTTGACCCAAGTAGAATCTTACATCAAAACCTAATCGGTATGGAAGCTTTCAACTCAACTTTGTGCTAGGGGATTCTAGTGACCTTAATTCATATCCAAATTCATTCCGCACTACAAAATTGACCTTAACACATATGAACAATTTAATAATCACCCGGTATTACATGTAAATAAAGAATAGTTTGGATCTTACCTTAAAAAATTTCGGGGTGTTACAGGACCACTCCAGTTCCAAATCCAAGACTTGATCCCAAACAATCAAATGATTGATGGAAGTACCAACAAACCCATCCGAGTTGAAACACAAGGGAGATTATGAATGAATAGTCATATGAGCTAAGTTGTCGCTTAGATAATGATCATACTATCAGATCCAAGTTTACTATATTTTCTCCAAGAAGCTAAGTCGTCTGTAGCGATGTCAAAGATTTTTTAAGGCCTATCGACTCCAAAACGCAAGTCTAAGGCAATCACTAGCTTACACGTAGGCTAATACCAAAATCAAGCATAACAACATGAGCAACATTATGGAATCTACAAGGTAAGACATAACCACACAACAGTAATATGCATGCTTGAACTCTTGATAACCCGAAAATGAGGCCTAAAACATGAATTCCAATAACTAAACACGAATCAACTACAAACCCAATCCAATTATAGTTAATCACCATGAATCTATATTCACAAGCTCAGTCTAAAGTCTGATATGTCATAGCCTACCTCAGTGCAGACCGTACACTCTAAAATAACAATTCTGGAGCTTTGCTCTTTTGAACAACTTCTGATCGTTGTCACACTATCAAAAATATGATCATAACGTCAATGTGGACGTTTAGACACTAAAATTGCAACAATTGGAGATATGCCCACAATAGAGTAAAAATGGTGAAGTGGGATTTGGACTGGAAATCCTGAAATTGACTTCGTCAATTGATCTAAAATAACTTACTAAACTTGTGCCCAAAAAATGAGCACAATTCAAGCTCAAAAACATATCAAAACAACACATGCAAGGAAACACTACAATTAACACCATGAAGGAACAAGAGGTCTTGGAAGCCAAAATTATCTCTTAAACGAGTCCCACACACTCTCTTGGTGACTTCAACACGAAACCCCGTTGATTTCCTACACACAACAACAAAATCCACTGAAATTGGAGCTTCATATCTCTTTAAATCGCCAATTGAATATTGCAAGAGAAGTTGTTCACGATTGGTCTTTATATAAAGACCAGTCAAACTACTCTTTGCGATCGTGATGCCCAAAACCGTAATCTTGACAGCTAGATAAAATGACTATCATGATCGCAGAGGTCAACCTCGCGACCACGCTAACAAAAAATGGTCAACCCCACGAATTGCCCATCGTGATTGTGGCCAGGAGGCCACGCAACCGCGATAGTCAAGTGCAGTGCCCTCCATGATTGCAAAGGCTTTATCATGACCATGGTGAACGTTTTCACCTGCACCAGATATTGGTGTATCAACTATATAGAACATCATGTTCACAAAATTCCTGATGGGGTGCTTGAGATTCGTTCGAAACCCCGTGCACGCAAACGAGATATGCTACCCCTCCAAATTCGGCATTACAGATTAGAGATGTTGAAACTTTCCACCAAGGTCGTCTCGAAGAAAAGTGAGTCCCACACTCAAACTTCATTTTAAGCCATAAGCCACAAGGTTGCTCGAAATGAGCCTAGAAGCGTCAGGATCCGTACCGAAAGTTCTTCTAGACCAAACTCGATGTTCTAGAGCTAACGAAACTTTCATAATTAAATTATGAGGCCGTCTACATGATGTTATGATCGAAGTCAATAATTCAAGTTTCAAAAGCTCCAAAATATGAAAACTTGCACAAAAAGCACCCGAACAACCGAGTGACCGTACTATCAGTCCCAACAAATCATGAATTACTTGGGATCACTATAGGTACGCTCTAAACAACGATAATGATGCAATAAGGATAAAATGACTTGGAGAGTCATGATAGTTTTGTAGTAACAATCATTTATAGACTTGATTTCTGAGATGACTTGTGAGATAGTGAGAGACGAAGGATTGCGATGTGAGAGAGTGGTAAAATAGTAAAAAGGATTTAAAAATGAGAGAATCAAGTATTTGTCACGTTAATATTATAATAATTAGTGGCGGCTAAGATAATCCCCACATTTAATATGATTTTGTGGAGGTTGTAATAACCTCCACAAATCCTATCCTTTTTTGTAGTGTTTAATTTGAGTAGGTTCACACACAACCCCATAATTTGGATCGTGACACTTGAAGATCCCTTTGGCACCTTGGCTGGAGAAGGAGTTTGTTGGGTCGTTGCTAATATTTTCCGTACAAAGTTCATTAGCCTTATCCTATTCTATTTAAATTTTGATTCCTATTTGAAATTGATTTTGATTTATATTTGAAAAATTGGTTTTCACTTTAAGAGAAAGAGTTATTCATTATCTAAAAATAGAGAAATCTTTAAAATTATTTTCATGTTCCTATGTATCCGTCTTTGAAATAGTTTTTTAGAATGTAAAGAGTTGTTTGAGAGAGTTACTATAGGATAGAATGGGAGGAAACATTGCTCTTTCTCTGGAGAATTTTTTGTGTGAACCAACCTTCTTTAAATTGTAATTTTTGCTTCGTACACAGTTAAATCGAGCTGATTTTTGAGCTAAGAGGCTTCAATATTTAGTTCTTTAATTGATTTGTTGTTGCTATTGTATTGACTTATTTGAGTTGTGTAGCGATTTTGGATAATATATATAATTTCTTATTTTTATGGTGAAGCTTTTTTTTCAATCTTTGTGATCCGTGATTTTTACCTTTGATTTGAAGGATTTTTCATGTTAAAACTTAGGGTGTATTTGGTATAAAAGAAAATTAACTTATTGACTTCCCTCTAAAAATCAAGGATAACATTTTCCAAAACTCGCCTCCAAACTAAATTACAATTTTTTTTTTACCCTACTCAAACCCCAACCCTCCCCATCCAAAAAAAATTAAAATTAAAATTTTTCTTTTTTATTAAATTTCATATATTTTTTACCCCTACGCCCAAACTAGCCCCCACCTCCTCCCCCAAAAAAAATAATAATTAAAAATCTAAAAAAATATTTTTTTTCAAAAATATTTGAAATTTTAAGATTTTTTCCACCCCGACCACCCCTACCCCTCTCCCCCCACAAAATAAAAATATTTTAAGAACTTCAGTTTTTACCCCTACACCCTACCAACCCCCTCCCCCTCCCATTTTTTTTTTAAAGTTTGTTTTTTAAAAATATCTCACATTTTAAAATTTTCATTTACTACCCCATCCCTACAACGACCTCGAAAAATTATTTAAAATTTTATTTTTGAAAAATATTTTTAAATGTTCATTTTCTTAACCCCCCCCCCTCCCTCCACACACACACTTTTTTTTTAATTTCAAATTTTAGTTTGAAAGTCAGGTTTGAGTTGGATGTGGTCGGGCCCTGGTTCGAAAGTCGAGGTCAAATTTTGATTTGAAAGTCAAATTTTGATTTGGAAGTCAAATTTTAGGTCAAAAGTCGAGTTCCGATGAAAAGTTGGGTCCCGTATCGGTTGTCGGGATCAAATCCGGGACTAGCCGTTGGGGTCGCATCTAGGTTCAAGTGTCAGGGTTTGGTCCCAGTTTGAATGTCGGGTCTCAGGTTGAAAGTCGGGGTCAGGTTCTGGGTCAGTTATTAGGGTTGGATTTTGGAACAGTTGTTGGGGTCGTGTCCTAGTTTGGGTGTCAGTGTCAGGTCCTAGATCGATTATCGAGATTGGTTTTTGGGTCAAAAATTATTTTCCTAAAGCATATTTTATCCTCTAGCCAAAAATAAAAGATATTTTCTAGAAAATATTTTCATTCACCAACCAAACACTAAAAAATATTTTTCAAAAAATATTTTCTACTCACCAACCAAACATGAGAAAATAAGTTAGAAATCCACTTGTTTTCCAAGAAAACATTTTCTAGAAAAAGTGAATAACATTTTCCTTCATACCAAACCACCCTTGTCTGTTTGGAAAATCACATGGTAATTGGAATTGGTGTAATTATTAAGGTAGTAATTACCAGCCTAGTAATTACACTGACCTGTTTGTTTGTCATAGTATAATTATAATGTAATTACACATGTCCTGTTTGGATGCACAATTGCAGTATTAAGATTATATTAAATTTTAAAAATAAAATTTAATTATTTGGAATCTATATTAGACAAATAAGAAACTTTATAAATGATATTACATCAAATATTTAAGATTTATAGATTGTCTTTTGAAAATATATTAATTCATAAGCATATGTTCTTAACTAGTATTATGAAAAAATAATTGATTTATATTTTTCAAATTAGTGTATTTCAATCGAATTTATCATAAAAAGTAAAAGTACAAGATTTCTATAAACATCATGAAATGCATGTTTGACAAAAAGATTAATATTATAAACGAAATGTCTCAAATTATTAAAATATTTGACAAAAAGATAATATATCAAGTCTAACAAAAAATAAATGACTTTCAATGTGAAGTTTTAAGCCAATACTACTAAAACAAATGAAACTAAGAATATAACAAAAGTTCTAAATGCAAAACAAAAAATTTAACATAATACTCTTATGTCAAATTTCAACACAACATACACAAATATGATTTAAAAGAACAGGAAAACATAAGTCTCTAACCTTAATCAACAATGAATTCTACTTTAACTTAAAAATTAGACTACTAACAAAATTATGCTAATTGAAAAAATAAACATAGCATAAAAAATAGAAAAAACGAAAATTGCATGGAATCACATAAAGTAAAGGTTGAGAATGAGAAGGAAATGAAATAATAATAATAATAATAATAATAATAATAATAAAGGAACTTTTAGAAATTTTTAGAATAATAAAAAAAAGAAAATTGAAATACAAAATAAATTAAAATGAAAAAATAGAAATAGAAATAAAAAGATGAAAAAAGTAATTAGTTTGTAATTACACGATGTAAATACCAGCAATTCACAGTCTCTCCCTGAGAATCGTAGAGTGTGATTACCCCGCCAATTACACCCAACTATTGTTGATCAAGTAATTACATGACCAACCAAACACACCAAACAGTGTAATTACACCAAATCCATTCACCAGACTGACTTTCCAAATAGACCCCGTGGTCTTTATTTTCTCTATTTTTTATAAGAAAATACTGGAGCTCAAAGAACATCAAAATTTTCTTCTTCTATTGAATTGGTATTTTATATGGGTACATTGTGGATTAGTTTTGTTACTAGTATATGAGAGGACCTATTAATTAAATAAGACGTTAACATTAAGATTTGATATAATATATTTTATTTCTAGTTTAAGGCTAGAAAAAAAGATGTGTAATGTGTTAGAGTTATATGAAGAGACATTTATATGGGTCTCAACGATTGCAAAGCAATATTGTTGCAAATATAAATAGGATAAGGGAATGAGTTCCATGTGGGTTTGCTACTACGGTAAATAATCATTTGGTGTGAAATATAAGGGATAACAATTTCAGAATAAATTGAAGGACTATTTTATTCTGTGTTTGATTGAAGGTATTAGACAATTCTGAAATTATTTATCTCACCATTTATACCTTAGTGATGAAATAAATTATCACATATATATGATAGAAAAACTTATCTCAAAATAATCAATTTTGAAATAACTTATTCTCAATCAAACGATCCCTAATTTCTTTAAAAAGATTTGTACATAAATAGCCAGTAGTTTAATTATAATATGCAAGCAAAAGTAAACAATAATATATGGAATTATTCAGTTGAAAATAATAAAAAGCAGATCGGATTGTAGAATATTAAATAAAAAAAAGACAAGAAGAAGCTTTGTCTACCAAAAGGCAACTACCCTTATCATTCGGATCAACCAATCAAGAGTGATATTAATTAAGTATGGTATTAATTAAGTACTTTATTTACTGAACATGTATGTACTATGATTGAGTGTGAATCACATCAGATATATATAGATACATATGTATTTATTGAATTAAATTTCAGAGCAGGGGTGGACCTATGTGGGTGTCAGGGGTTCGACCAAACCCCCTCGGCAAATTTTTTATACAGTATATATAAGGTAGATTTTCAATATTTTTGTTATTATGTATATATTAAAATTTTGAACCAC
Source organism: Solanum tuberosum (assembly GCF_000226075.1). Classification (NCBI taxonomy): domain Eukaryota; kingdom Viridiplantae; phylum Streptophyta; class Magnoliopsida; order Solanales; family Solanaceae; genus Solanum; species Solanum tuberosum. The sequence goes on from NW_006238967.1 coordinate 852,652, forward strand.
CTAAATTAAAGAAGGGAGAGTCCAATGGTACTAGACTATGCAACATGGGCCGCGAAAGATATTCTCAGTTTGCAGGTTCAATTCCTGTTAGGTGCGTAGGCTATCTAATTTCTTAAAATTTAATTCTTTGGAGTTTGTACTTTTTGCTCCAGTTCACATATTTTTATTTTTATTTTTCAAACCGCCTGAGTGAAAAATCTGAATCCGTCACTGTTACAACGAATTTATTTATTCTAGCATGACCAAATGTGTTCAAACATAAATGTATGTATTATTTATTATTCATGTAAACAGTAGATTTCTAAAATGCTTCCGTTATGAATATCATTTTTCAACAATTGACATCATGTAATCTTTCACAATGTTTTTTTTTTTGGCTTTGCTTTCGCCTCAAATATTTCTTCCTTATTTTGAATCCATGCTACAAAAAGTAACTTGTTTTCTATGCTTTTCATTGTCACGAGAGTACATTGACTCACTAGAAAGAGTGAAAGTGTGGTTAGATTGACTTTGAATGGAAAAGGGTTTAATTATAGGGGTATAGTGCCGACAACATGAACCCATAATTTGGTAATTCACCCAATTTGCTAATATTTTAAAGATCTGGGTGACTAATTTTTTTAAATGGATAAAATATGAGTTTATATTCATATTCAACCCACAGAAATATGAGTATGTATGGGTAAAATATGAATAAAAATATTTTCAAATCAACTTATTTTTCTCAATTATAAGAAAAATGACCCATCTCCAAAAAGTTAGGAAAATATATTTCAAAATTCTTTTTGAACCGCACACCTCAATTTTCCACCCTAACTCAAGTCTCAAGTACCGATTCTCGATACTAATCTAAAATTTGACTATTGATTCTCGATTCGATACCTGACTGCCGACCTCGATTTGAGACTCAACTCTCGAGTTTCAGGTCGAATCGAGATTGAATCACAATTTGAATATCAAATCCTGGGTTAAGATTTAAGGTCAGATTATATAAGTCTGGTCTTGGGATTGGGTCTCGACTCAGATGTTGCGATGGAGTTTCAAATCGAGAGTCGAGGTCAGGTACAAACAAGTGTCAGGTTCAAGTTTCATATTGGTCGTTGAGGGTGGGTGTAAGGTCCCGATTTAGAAGTTAGTTCCCAAGTTGAGTGTCGGAGTTAGGTCCCAATTTGAAAGTCGAATCGTGAATTGCGTGTCAGGTCTCGGATCCATCATCATGGTCCGGTGTCAAGGTCGAATCGAAGTTTAAATGTCGGGTACTAGATCAAATGTCGGGGTCGGGTCTCGATTCAGAAGTTGGATCTCGGGATTAGATCTTGGTTTGGATGTAGGGTCCTAAATCTGGTGTCACGTTCCAGTTCATATCTTGGGTTGGGGTCGAATATCAGGTCGGGAGACGAGTTTCGGGGAGGTTAGGTCCCAAATCAAGTGTCGTGTTCTGGTCTCGGATCGATGATCGAGGTCGGGTACAGGTCAAATCCTACTTTAGAATTCAGGTCCCAATAGGGTGTGGAGGTCGAATATTGATTCAGAAGTCAGGTATCCAGATTGGGAGTTTGTATTAGATCCTAATGCAGAATTTGGGTCCAAGTTCGAATGTCGTCGGATCCAGTTCAAAAATTGATCCCCACTCTAGGTTAGGTTTCAATTCGAATCTTGGGTTGGGGTCAGATCCCAAGTCAATATTTGTAACATCTCGCTAATTGAAATAACTATGAAGAGGTTAAGAATTGGAAATAGTCATTTTTGGAAAGAATATAAAAATCTGGAAATTTGTTAAGTATGTTAAGTTGAGTTTTTTGGTCAACTTCAAACGATCATAACTCCTAGCTCAGGATGATTTAGGTGTGGTTCCAGGTATCGTAGGAAATATCTTGGAATAATATTTCCAACGCCTCTGAGTTTGCGCGATTTCGAGTTCGTATGAGTGAGATATCCCCATTGGAAGTTGGGATGTTCGATTAAGGAAAGTCCAATCCGGATTTTGGAAGGGTAGTTTGGTCTTTTCCATACCTAACTTAATTTAATTCATTTTTGGTAATATTTTTAAGGTCTAAACTGATAGAATTAATTTTATGCTTTGGAAAAATAGAGTTAGGATTGTTGGAGAAAGAATGCAAGAGGAGAAGAAAGGAGAAAAGAGCCAAGATCATCGTTCGTAAGGATTTCTCTTGTGGATTTCATCACGGGGTGATACCTACAAGGTATGTGAGATCACATAGCGTTGGATTAGTTCACCCACGCGCCAATCATGATTCAATTCAGCGAAGTTATATAGTTTTGAAAGTAAATCCTATGAGTTCTTGATGATAATTCGATTGAAATCTTGTGGGTTTTTGTTGTTGAAGTTTCTTGAGTTTGATTCATGATTTTAGTTGTGATTTCGAGTAGAATCTGATGTATTTGATGGTTTAGTCAATTCTAAATGTTTGGGGAAAGAACCATTGGAGTTTAGAGGGTTTAGAGTTGAAAAACGAGTAAGAAAAATCGTAGAACACCTGGGGAAAAGGGTGGGGAGCCACGCCAGCCAGCGCGCCCCAAAATGTTCTCTGAAGTTTCACCCTTGGGCGCCGCGCCAGCCAGCGCTCCCCAGGTCCGTCTCTAAATTTTACCCTTTGGCGCCCATGTCTCTTAGAGCGCCAGGGACGCCAGTTCTTCCCATTCCTCCCCCAACTTTTTCGTACTTGTCCTTAGCAATGTACCTATGTTTTCTAGTTGATTCCAACACTCATAGGTACATATAAACATCATGAAATCATCCATTAAACATGAGATCATGAACCTTGAATCCATAATTCAATTCAAGGAAAGTTAAGAGTCAAGTCTAGAAGTTAAGAAGCAAGTCAAGAGAAGTTTATAAAAGTTTTCAAAAGTCTGTTTTAACTTTGTTTTAAGACTTAAGTTTTAAGTTAAGCAAAGAGTAAAGAGTTGAGTTCATTTCTCAAAAAGTTATAAGGGAACTACGTATTCCCAAGAGTTTAAATGTTTTTCACATTTGAACAAGAAAGGGAAACATCGATTTCCAAGAGAGATTTTAAGCTAAGTTTTGAGTAAATTATCTCAAACCAAAGAAATAAGTTTGTTTTAAAAACATATGAGCTAAGTATATTTTGGGAGTAGTATTGAGCACCGCTATGGGGATGCAAATTCTTATTAACGCAAGTCTCTATAAACCATGTAGCCATCATGGGTAGTAAAGGATCACACTTTTTAGATGACTCCTTAAGTTGCTTTTTAGCATAGACTAGTGGATCCACTTAGTTAAGGCGTTCTATATGACGGCAAAGTACAGGACAGTTCTGGCAGCGTGGGCAAGACGATGTATCACCACTTAGGCTTATAGTGATGGTTGTCGGTTAGAGAATCTCTCATAAAAACTATATTACTTTATTATATGAGTAAAGTTGAGTTTGTTATTGCAAATGTTCAGCAAGTTGGGTTGTTATTTACTATTCTAAATGCTTTGTATAAATTGCACTATTATTGTTGTTTTACACTGCATGTTTAGTTGAGTTATTCATGAGTTGAGTAAAACCAAGGTAAGTGTTCCTTTAAGATCCTTTTCAAGCTTAAGTTATGTTTAGCATTCCAACTCGCATACTCGTACATTCAATGTGATGATGCCAGTTGGCCTGCATTTTCTTATAATGCAGACGTAGGTAACCAGGATCATCACCCAGCGCCTCGTTGATC
>NW_006238967.1:856444-858100 GCF_000226075.1 Solanum tuberosum
ACCGTTTCTAACATTCCCTAACCCCCCCAAATCACTCAATAACTCCTCCATCATATCATTCCTTCCATAATTCTCCAATTTCCCTTCCATTCTAAGTACAACCCATCCCATAATCTAACAAAAAGGGTCCGGTGTTTGGTCAGTAACGAAGAGGTGACTCCTTGGTCTTGCTAAGCTTAGTATCATCATGCAATCACCCCACTCCTTGTTGCTTGTAAGGTAATAGACTTTTTCCTTCACTTTGAATTTCGATTCATAGATTGAATATAGAAAGTCGGGAGTTGGGTCTTGACCTTGGGTAATTGTTAGATGAAATTGCATGATAAACTTGAATAGTACAATGCCCTTGGAACGATAGATAGTGATTGTGTAGCATTATTGTATGTGATCGTAATAACTATATGCTAGTTTCGACTTAGGGGTTCCACAACTAGTCTAAAATTGTTTGGTATAATAATCGGTTGGAATCTTAAGAATGAAGAACTAGCATAATTTAATGTTGTAAATGCATGATGAGATTGTGTGAATGTTGGAAACTAAGGCTAAAAATGTATGATACCTGGCACCGATGGCATCCACGATACCCCGTCTACGGAACGTAGATCCATCTACGGACCGTAGATGGGGTTCGTAAATGGATGCACATGAAAAATTTCACCAAGTGTGAAACCATGGAGGTGGACTACGGTCCGTAGATCCATCTACAGACCATTCTGCACTTCCGTGGTTTCCATCTGCGACTTATATGTCAGGCCCCCTGATCCACGGACCGTAGATCAGTCTACGGACCGTAGGTCTCCCCCGTGGATGACCACTGTAGCATCTATCTGAATTTTTTGGGATTTTGTTGCTGATCGTTTATAGTCTTTCTACTTTGTCTTATCGTTTATAGTCTTTCTACTTTGTCTTAGTATAGTTTTGGTTAGTCATGGGCACTAATATCGCTCCCGCAGGTACAATGGCACCCAAGAAGATGGTCACCTACTCAAAGAGGGGCCAGTCAAAATCTGTTGCCCCCAGTTTCCGGTTAATTGATGAGGACACAGATGCCGACATTGATCCAACATATGTGCCTCTCAACCCCTAGGACTTCTCGCACTGCACCCAGAGGCACCCCCCGGAAGGTGCTTCCCGACGTAGTCACTGTCTCCCAGTCTGATGAGGAGCACATACTGATCGGGTCACCAACTGGGGCTGCTTCCAGTTCAGAAGGGTCTATGTCCGGACCTGAGTCCGACCATGCTTCAGGCTTCGAGTCTGCCCATCCTTCAGGATCTGAGCCTGACCATGCTGCAGGGTCCAATGCTAAATCAGCCACAGAATCTGGTGAGAATGACCAAGCAGCCTCGTCTGATGAGGCAACTAGCTCAGAGTCCATACTGGTACCACGGAATGATGACCCCACTCCAGTAGCTGGCGAGCCTAACAGATGGTGCGTAGAGGGCCAATGGCAAATATTTAGGGATGCCAAGATGATCAATGACTAACAGAAAATGGCTCGACTTATTACAGAGGAGCGCAAAGTCTTCACAGGGAGCTTGCACACTGTCCCGGACATCCACCGGCTGTTTAACTTTCACAAGTGTGACTGGATGGCGCGAGACCCAGGGACGTATAGTGAGGAGATGGTGAGAGAGTTCTATGCCTCATATGCCG
>NW_006238967.1:862327-865128 GCF_000226075.1 Solanum tuberosum
TGGGATCGACCCCAACCTACAAGTTGGGTTCTGTACTTGGTAACGATCGCTTATACTTCTTTAAGGAGGTGTAATTTGAGCGTATCAAATTTTGGCGCCGCTGCCGGGGAATCTGGCTTTTAGATTTATTTTTAACTACATTATTGAACGTTAGTCAAATATTTCCTAATTTTACTTTTTCTCTTTGTTTTTGTCTCTCTTAGGTTCCGACTCTAGTGTATGCCAAGTACACGGTTGGGATCGACCCCAACCTACAAGTTGGGTTCTATACTTGATAACGATAGCTTATACTTCTTTAGGGAGGTGTAATTTGAGCGTATCAGGGGTCTTGTCATGACATTCCTTTTTGTTTTAGAGGCTTCATAGACAGTTAGTAGTTCAGTTGTCTTTACATTATCATTTCATATGTTAAGACTTGAGTTGCCATAATGGCCGCCAAGTTGAATGTTGACTTTTAAACATTCTAAGTTATTTTATTTAACAATTGTGTAAGTGCATTTGATCATTGTAATAATGCTTATAGTCTTCCGCTGAGTAAGTAAGCCAGGCTAAGGGTTCGGTTGGGGCCAACAATGGTTCTCGAGTATCAGTCACGTTCGAGGTGTTGGCTCGGGGTGTGACAATATTTAAGGTCGGGTCCAAATGAGGTGTCGGATTTGGATCCATGATCGATCGTCGAGGTCAAGTGTCGGGGTCGAATCTCGATTTGGAAGTTGGGTCTTAGATAGAGTGTCGGGTCCTAGATTGAGTGTCGGGGTTAATTCCGAATGTCAGGTCCCAAGCCTAATGTCGGGTCCCAAGCCAAATGTCGGGGTTAGGTCCCCGAGTCGAAAGTCAAGTTTTGAGTCAAGAGTTTGGGTCGGGTCCCAATTCGAAAGACGGGTCTCAGGTCATATTTCAGAACTGGGTCCCGATTTGGAAGTCAGGTTTCACGTCGGATGTCAAATTTAGAGTCTTTTTGCATTGGATTAAAAGTTAACTTTTAAGTCATTTTTAGCTTTTGAAAGTCTTTGACAAGGTTAAAAATAACTTAAAATAAGTTTAAATGACTTAAAAAAAAGTTAAAAATCAAAAGTAGGTCCCCCTTACTTTTTATTATTTTTGACTTAAAAGTCATTTAAGTTTGACTTTTTATTTTTTTACTTAAAAGTTATTCCCTCCGTTTAAAAAAGAATGATCTCCTTTCCTTTTTAGTCTGTTTCAAAAAGAATGACCTCATTCTTTTTTGGTAACATTTTAATTTCAACTTTTCACGTGGTATGTTTAAGGCCACAAGATTAAAGGGCAATTTTGTACATTTGACATAACTTTAATTTAGGACCACAAGATTCAAAAGTCTTCTTTATTTTCTTAAATTCCATGCCAAATCAAACTAAGTCATTCTTTGTGAAACAGAGGGAGTACTTTTTAAGCCAATCCAACGGGTTGTTACTTTTATGATACAAGAAAAATAAATAAAGTATTTTCAACATTTTTTATCCCAAAAATGATTAAAATATTTTCTCCATATTAAATTCTAAAATAGAGTACTATTTACTCATGAAAACATGGGTAAATATGGATGAAATATATTTTACCCAACTCATTTATTACCCAACTTATTTTTATCCATATGAAATATAAACAAGTTGAATTATTACCCATTTTATGTTATTAACTCATTTTCAACCCACTTAAACCTGATCCAACTCGCACATTTGCCACCACTGTAGGGGCATTAGCGGCTTGGTTATAGCAATTTTTTTATTTTTTTAAAAATTTAAAGTTGGCCAAAAGTGGCCTTTTATAGATACAAAATGAATTACAAAAAAGGTCCAGTCCCAAAACGCCAAAAACAAAATCAAATCCAGAAATATTAAAAAAAGAAATAAACCTAAGTCCTAAATAAAAAATGAAACAAATTCATCTTTCATTTCTCCGATAACAGAGAAAGCTCAGAGAATTCTTCGACCACATTCGTCGTCTTCTCTGAACCTTATTGAAGATCTCAGCCTCTGTATGCATAGGAGCCATTGTAAAGGAAGCACAACTGAAAGTTGCCCTCTTCTTATCAAGAATCAGATCCAAGGGAAAAAAACCAAGCTTGGATAGACTACACATCAGACTCTAAAGCCTCTCACTAATCTTGTCCCGTGAAGACTTCTTCAAATTCGTTTTAGTTCAGATAATCTCTTGTAAGTTGAATGTAGCTATTATTTTCATCTCCTTATTTGTGAATTTTGTTATAGTGTTTTAACATCATGTACCCCTACTGGAAATTACTCAACCAATTCGTTCATACCCTCTCTCAGATAAGTAATTGGTTTTCCCAATTCTTACCTTACACAATTGTACATCCCCTAATTTGATCAAATTTGATAGATTAAGCTCTGATAAAGCTAATACCACTATCAAAACTCCTTCAAATAGAGGTCCATACAATTCTATATAGGAAGTGTCTTGATGTCGTTTGCTTATCTCATTTTCTTTGTAACTGTTATCTCCTGTATTCAGGTTAGTCAATAATACAGAAACAGAAAAAAGATGAAGAAATAGACAGAATGAATTTTTAATCCGAGTCCACAGAAACCACTGTGTTTCCTTAAGAAATTTAATCCCCTCACTGTACCCGAGGTTGCAGATTAATTCCTCCCAAGATAAAACGGATTAACCTGTTAAAGAAGTAGCGGTACCTCAAACTTCAATAACTTCAGCGAACGCAAGAACAGCAACAAGAGCACACACAGACTCAGTCGATCGACAATTTTATTTATGAGAGAAAATGTATGCAGAGAGGAAAAAAAATTCAGTGTTTGAAAAAA
>NW_006238967.1:865380-865563 GCF_000226075.1 Solanum tuberosum
GGGTCGAGCGAGCAACGACGACGGCGCGAGGGGGCATCTTCTTCTTAACTCTTTAAGAACTAAATGAAGTGTTTCCTAATATAAGGACAACAATTTCCTCTCTTCTACCAATATGGTAAAAATGACTATTCATTTGCACTTTTGCAATGACTTTTCATTTTCCCTCCAAAATTGGTTCCCCCA
>NW_006238967.1:866566-875898 GCF_000226075.1 Solanum tuberosum
AATGTAAGTAGAGGCGGTGGGTGTCACCTCCACATCCATCTTCTTATCTTGCGGAACACAGTCCCATCTGCATAGCTCGGTGATCAACATCGGAAAGGGAAGAGATGTCTGGAGCTGCTTGGCCCTCATGGCCATCTCCTGCTCAATGATTTCACCTAAATTGAGGCTCTCCCTAGCAATAATAGATCCAAGATAGGCCGCCTTTGGCTGGCGGAGGATAGACTCGTTCTGGGATGGCATGATCGTACTACTAATAAACTCGAACCAATACCTTGCCGCCACATTGAGATCCTTTTTCTCTATTGGAACTCCAGCCTCAATCCACCTAAGGATACTATTAGAAAGAAGAGGAGCCAACCAACCTTTTAAGTCACCCAACGTCGTTGTCTTGATCATACTCTGGTAGTCATCCATGAAGTTATAAGTACATCCCAAGACGACGTTTATGTCCTCACTATAACATTTTACCTTCTTACCCCGGACAATCACAAAATCCACTGGTTTGAAGGTACTGTCCTTCATCTTCCCTTGTGGTACCAAATTTCTGTAGGCCGAGTAGAACTCCCGTACCCAATAAGGAATGTAAGGACCCTGAGGTTTAGTGAAAATCTGGAATTTATGGGACTTGAGGGTCACCACACCATCTGTGGACAACCTCTTCTCCTCAATAATAGTCTTCAGTCCCTCGGCCTTTTGTCTGTTGAGAGACCGGGGAGGAGGACCATATACAGGTGGCGCTAGGACCACAGTCTGAGCTGAAGCTGGGGGAGAATGAGGAGTCTGAGGTACCCGGATCCTAGACGGATCATGAATCCCCTTGGAGCAAAGTTCTCCTCTCCGGGGATGTAGAAGTTGTCATCCTCAGGCTCAGAGATGGAAGCTTGAGAATTGTGGGACTCTCCCTAATTGTCTGATGAGGTTAGGTGAGTCTCGTAGACTCCCTCACTATCGGAGCTGACCTCCAGTGACTCCACCACGGGTGCCTTGCCCTTTCTTTTGCATTTTCCTCCCTTTGTAGGGAGTTTGGATGCCTTTACCTTGGATGCATCTGCATCTTCATTTATAATGACTCCTCTTGCCCGTTTGCGGGGCAGCATGTCTCTTCCTGAAACTTTGGGTCTAGCCATATATGCAAAACACATAGAAAAATGTTAGAGAAAGTTCAAGAAAAATGCAGAAATTGAGTTGCAGAAAGACTCACCGAACCATTCGACGAGTCATTTAGGTGAGCCAGATTGGGCTCGCTGAAAGTACCAACACAAAATTTTTCTAGAATCAAGACAAGTTGGCGATGTTCAGGGCCATTCGGCGAGCTAGAATTAGCTCGCCGAAAGGTACAATGAATTTAAGGGGTTAGGGGCGTAGAAAGTGCGATCAAGAAGAAATTTCGGCGAGTCGCTGAGTGAACTCGGCGAGCTCAGGAATCTCGCAGAAAGTTACAAAACAAACTCAACCAAAATTGTAAATTAAGGGCGATCTGAGGGGGACTTTGGTGAATTGCCAAACCACTCGGTGAGCTCGACTTAGCTCGCCCCAAACGACCCAACGTGCCATTTTCCAACCTCATTTCTCAAAATCAAGTCCACAGCCCCAGAATTCAAAATTAAACATAAACACCATTCAATTAAGGTCAGACCCATACGACCCATGCCCTCGAGGTACTCAGACTTCCCCCAATTTGGCTAAAATTTGCTATTTGACGACTTTTCCCTTAAGAATGACATCAAACGCTTAATCATTGGGCAAATTACGTCATTTAGCACAATTGGGTTACTTAGACTTCACCCCAATAGACCCAACACATTTATACCGCAACCCAACAACTTAGACTCGATTTTACAAGCAAGAACACGAGAATTAATCAATTTAAAGCACTTACGCACACATTTTAATTCATTACAAACAAAGCAACACTTAAACACAATTAAAACAGTTACCAACACAAAACAACAACAATTTTACCTATTGTATTTTATTTCAACCACAAAATTATAGAACAGAGTTCGGAAAACCAACCTTTATGCTGAATTTTAATTTTGAATAGCTAGGCGGCAAAGTTCCACAATTATGAGCAACGATTTCACACAAAAAGCGGGTAAGAACAAGGAAATAAGCGAAATATAAAGTTGGGTGAGAGGGTACAAGAGTTAAAAATGAGAGAAGATGAAGGATTTTAAAATTTTAAATAGTTTGGCCTTTAAAACCTTTCAGTTCGCGGAACCTTCGGTTGAGTAAGTAGTGCTCGCCAATGCACTCGGCAATGCGCCGAGTGGTATTTTACCTTGCCGAGTTTTACAGGACTCCCAACAATTTGGGAGTTCAAACGGCGGACAAAGTCGGGCTCGCCGACCTGTTCGGCGTGTCACCGACTGGACTTTGGCTCGCCAAACAACCCATTTTCCAACACTTTTCAACCTGTACAATCAACACCCGTTAATTAAAATTAAAAACTAAAGCATTAAAAACTTAGGTTGCCTCCCAAGAAGCGCCTTAGTTAATGTCGTGGCACGATGAAAATACCGTTTCAAGGATCATTCTTCGGGTTAGCCAAGGTATCACTTGGCAAGCCCCCTTTTGGCCTTGGGTTGAAATGAGAAGAAATTTGACCGATTTGGGTCTCCAACTGCTTGATTGACATGGAATAAGAGGTGACTATTTGATTAAGTGTAGAGACATTCTCCTACATCTCTTTCAACACTTTGTTCGACCCTTCAACTTTGTTGAGAATATGTGAGAGCATGTCTTCCGTACAGACATTTTTAAACTCCTTGGTCTTTTGATGCTCATGAGGTGGGATGTACCTGTCCTTGTCCCCCTCTCTTTCCTTCCAAGTGGCGTTACGATCACGTCATTCTCTATCACGATCTCTCCATCCGTCATTTCTATTCCAACACGGATTTCCACCCGGCCTTGGATAGTTTGCACGATAGCCTCTTCCTTGATTAGCTAGGAAGTTCACCTCCTCATTGTACAATGATTCAAACTAAGCATCTTCGGGGTTTACTCCACCAACACCCACAACATTAACACTCTTCATACCACTACCCATCACATTTTTCGCCAATAGATCTGGTCGAGTCATCATTTTGGCCATGTTTTGGTCTCTCTCTTGATCCTTTTCAATCTTCTCTTTTTTCATTCTAAAAGTGAGAGGATAGACTTGGTTTTCACGAGTGTACCATGCCGTATTGATCTTGGTCATACTATCAAGAAGTTGAGACGCAACTTCGTAGGGCTGTTGCATTATACCACCGGGAACAAGTTGATCAACAACTCCTTTATTCACCGAATCAAGGCTCCTATAGAAGTACTGCTGCAATATATGATTCGACAGCCCGTGGGTTGGACATTGAAGTACCAATTTCTTAAACCTCAGCCACGTCTCATGGATAGGTTCTCCTTCCAAGCATTTGAAACCTTGGATACTATACCTAAGGGTCATCATCCTTGACGGGGGAAAGAATCTCACATGGAATGTTGTAGTAAGCTTATCCCAAGAGGTGATGGAGTCCCTTGGCAACTTAGCCAATCATTTACTAGCCTCACCTATCAAAGAGAATGGGAACAACATGAGATGGACTAATTCTTGTGATACGTTCTTGAATGAGACGGACCACAAACGTCCACGAAGTTCCAAATATGCTCATGCGGGTCTTGATTTGATGGAATACTCGCGGTTCAACCCTTGGAGTGAAGACTTCTTTTTATGCAGAAGACTTGTAGATCACCACTAAAGAGCAAAGATTCTCTATGTATTTCTCTGTGTATCTGTGTTCTTTTTTCTGGTCTTATGAAGACCTCTTTATATAGGCTTAATCTAGGGCTTTAGGGGTATTTTGGTCTGAGCAATTTTGACCCCTGGGCTTGAAGAACGTGAGTTGGGCTCATCTTGTCAACCTAATGGGCTGGCCCAAATATAATTTGGACAATTTTATTTGAGAGAAAATGTATGCAGAGAGGAAATTTTTCAGTGTTTGAAAAACGAAAACGACAATTAATTCCGTTATTTAACTAACATTCTGAATTAATTTATAAGAGAATTGATTGAATAAATTTTTTCCAAAAAATATTATCAATCAATCACTTGCCAAATCCAAATCCGAGGCCGAGGTCGAGCGAGCGACGACGACGGCGTGAGGGGGCACCTTCTTCTTAACCCTTTAAGAACTAAAGGAAGTGTTTCCTAATATAAGGACAACAATTTCCTCTCTTCTACCGATATGGTAAAAAATGACTATTCATTTGCACTTTTGCAATGACTTTTCATTTTCCCTCCAAAATTGGTTCCCCCATTTTCATTGGTTCTTCCACTTTCCATTTTCTCTTTTTTATTTCCCATTCACTATTTCCCATTCACACCTTGCTAAATCCAATAGTAACAACATGAGCTTTTGCCCCTTTTTTACCCAACAAGACAAATAATTTGTTTTGGACTTTAGTAATTTGAATGTTAGGAACTTGTTGTGCATCTAGAATTAACAGTAGTTTCCCCTCTCTTGGAACAACCTCCAAAAATGATTCAAAGACTTCATCTTCTGTTTTTATAAAAAACAAAATTATATAAGTGAAAAAATCTGTCACTTTGTTTTCCTCCCTCAACACATGCTTCACCTCCTCATGTCCATTCCTCATTAACCACCTAATCTTCTTAATGAGAGGACTAATGCACCAAGGGACATTATTCTCCTTCCAAAATCTTTGATAGAATAAGAGAGTCGGTCTCCATAATAACATAAATCAATTGATATGCTAAACAGTAGTGAAGTCCTTTCTCCAATGCCATAACCTCTACTCCTAGGCTAGTTTAAATTCCCAAAAAATGAGATGCAACAAATATGAAATCATCTTTCCAATCCCTAATACAAAAACCATCAACACTATGACTTGGGTTTCCTTTAGAAGCTCTATTTGTGTTACACTTGTAGAAACATGCATTAGGGGTCTTCCAATAGATCACCCTAGAAATAATACCTGGTTTATACTCCTCTAGGAATCTAACCAGTCATGGCCGCTTTTATGGGATATTTCTATGCCAAGAGTATCTTACATTAGCTATTCTATGAATATTTCTATCTATTTCAGCCATCACATTATCAAATGTCATCTTCTCCCCACGTTTCAGTTTATTTCTTTTCTTCCAGATTTCCTAGAAGATCAAACCAGGTATAACATTAAATAGAGGCTTCAACTTAGGGACATAATCTGCATTCCATCACCTATAAATTATGTCTTGAAGTTGTATAAATGGCCCTTCCACTCCAACAACACTAGCAAACATTCCCCATAGTTTCTTGGCAGCCGGACATGCTACAAAGAGGTGTTGATAGCTCTCATTATCCATAAGGTTAAAACAACAGCAATGCACCCCCTCTTCAATACCTATGCTGATAGGAATTCTCCTCTTGATTAACCTCCGGAGAAAGAAAGAGATCTTGAAAGGAACTCCTTCCTCCCAGACCATCAGAAAATTTTCTTGTTCACCCCAGGTGTCCTCATAACATTCCATGCTGACTTGATGGAAAATTTGCCAGTAGCTTCTAACATCCTGTATGGATGGTAATTTTCTTTAGGTTTTTGTACAATTTTAACCTTGATATTAATTTGTTCAACCACAACTTCAGGGAATAAGTGTTGTGTAACGCTTCATCCCAGCTTCCTCCTTCCATTAAATGTATTAATATTTTCCTGCATGACTTTATTTGTATAGAAATAGGTAGATAATAATGTAGAGCTTTAAGTTGAGTCCAATTATCAAACATGATGCTAGAATTTCCACAATTAGGCTGCCATCAAATCTCTTGTTCAATAGCATCCTGGCCATTAACATATGTTTCCAAGTTTGTGAACCACCTTTCCATTCCACTCTTGAGGTCTATTTCTTTTACGATATTTATTTCACATAAAATGTGACCACATAAAATTTTTAGTTGTAAAGTCCCATCACAGTTTGGAAAAAAGTGCTTTAAAGACATCAAACAAAGACCTAAAATTCAGACCATCTTCTTTTTTAGGTAAGAAGATCTCAGGTCAAGCAACCCAGTGTTTATTTCTTCCAATCTCCTTAAAGTTCCACATAAATCTAGTATTTTGTGGAGGTCATGTATCACACATTTAGGAGGTATGATGGGATGCTAATTGATATATTGAAACATTTTGTAAAACATTGTTAATTAACATCACTTTACCTCCCAAAGACAATAGCTTACCCTTCCATTCTTGTACATTATTTTGTACCTTCTTCATAAGATCAGAAAAATGAGCTTTCCTTTTCCTGGCATGCCTAATTGGGCACCCAAGATACATAAGAGGGAAGGAGCCTCTAATGAAGCAAGAACACTCCTCTATGATTGTGATGTCTCCATGTGTAGCCTTGTTATGAACACAGAAAAACACTCTTTTCTCTATTAATTTTTTGACAATATTGCTTTTCACAGTCTTATAAAGTTTTCATAATCACCTTTAAAGAGAAATTATCAGCACTAGCAAAAATGATTGTGTCATCAGCATAGGCTAAGTGATTGATCTCCTCACCGCACTTAGACAAACCAAACCCTTTGAAACCAGGAACTGAATGCAGGTTATTCAGAGCCCTAGAAAGAACCTTAGCAGTTAAGATGAAAAAAAAGGGAGATAATGGGTCTCATTGCTTGACTCTCCTAGTACAGTGAAAAAATCCACAGGCTTGTCCATTTATCAACATTAAATAAATACCAATTGTTGGTCACCAATCTCTATATTTTGTTAATAAAAAGTTTTTCAAAACTCATCTTACCCAAGAATTTCATCAGGTGGCCCCAATACACCATGTCATAAGCTTTAGCTATATCAAGTTTAAATAATGCATTTGTTGTTTTGCTCCTCTTTCTGATATCCCCTACCATTTCTTGGACAAGAAGGATATTCTCAGTAATACTTCTACAGAGATAAACTTAGGAAGCAATCCTTCTAACCTATCGTGAATAATCTTAGAGACGACCTTAATTAAGAAATTACTAAGACTAATTGATCTTAAATCAGAAAAAGAGATCACTATAGTAAAGAAAAACTGTAGGATGGGTTTTCTTTTGGAGTGAAAATTCTTGTTCTTTTTTATTGGTCAATATAAAAAGGAAATTAACCGAAGAGGAGAAGTTTGGAAGAGAATTTTTTTATTTTTGATTTGGCATATCTGATAATAAACGGATGACTTATAGCTATTCCTTATGTCACAATGGCTCACCCAATTATTTTGTTTTTCCTCTATTAAGATTTATTATAAATTAGGATTTGGGTCTTGTAACTTCAAGACTTAAAATACCAATAAAATAAACTTGAAAAGAAATGTACGTACTAATAAAATTAGGAATTAGGTTTTGAAAAAACTAATATGTATCTTCTAAAAACTTAAAGGTTCAAATCTTGTAACCTTAATACCTAAAATACAAACAAAAATGAACTTGAAAAAATGTGTTTACTAATAAAATTAGGATTTATGTTTTGAAAAGATGAAGCTTCTAAAAAAAATTAGAGTTTAGGTTTAGTAAATTTAAAATCTAAAATACCAACAAAATGAATTTGAAAAAATATGTGTACTAATAAAATTAGGATTTAGGTCTCGTAAAGATGAAACTTCTAAAAAAATAAAGTTTTTGTCTAGTAAATTCAAAATCTATGACACCAACAAAATAGACTTAAAAAAATGTACGTACGTGAAATTATGCTTCAGGTTTTAAAAAAATGTATCTTCTACAAAAATAGGGTTTGGGTTGTAACTTCGAAAAATAAAATATATACCAACAAAATAAACTTGAAAAAATGTATATACGAATAAAAATAGAATTTAGGTCTAGAAAAAGTATAACTTTTTAAAAAGGTGTAATGACCTGGGAGATTTTTATATATACTTGACTTGAATTGTCACCTAGACCCTTCAACTCATTATTTTGTCAACTGAACACTTAAACCCAATAAAATTCAAATTTTAAAGCTATTTTCGCATCCAATAATGTAGCACAAACGGCAACACATAAAATTTCACGTTAAATTTTTAAAGCCACATAAATATATTATATATTAAGAAAATAATGTTCATAGCCTTCTATGTTGTAGAGAAAACGCTTGAGAATTTTTTATGTTTTTTTTTCTTTTATTTGGTTTTTGGGTATTCTAAATTTGGTGTTTATAATGTGTTAAAGTAATGAGAAAATTATGTAATTACACGACTTAAGATAGCGTAATTTCTAAAAATTCCTACCATTTGAATTAGTTAAAAAAATCTTCCTTTTCATTTTCTCTCTTAACATCGGAATACATCACTTCACCTCTATCTGATACATTACAATTTTATTTATGTACAATGTATCTGGGACAAATATTATTGTTGATACATAATCCCAATTATTTCAAACTGAAATCAGTATGAATCTGGTTTATAGTAGTGTATCGGATAAATAACTTATATATCTGATACAAAATTTATGTATCGTTTGCGATGTATCGAACGAACAAGCAATGTATCCGCGAGTTCGTAAATATTCAAAATTATTGTAATTTTAAAAAAACTTCCAAAGAAGAATGTAATTAGCGTCCAAATTATTTTTTGGTATCATCCTTTTTTATCAGATAATTGCTATCAAGAGAAGGTTTTGATAGTTTTTCTCAAAACTCCAATAATTTGGGCACTAATTACATCCTATCTTGAAAGTTTCCCAATTGACAATAATTTTGAATTTTTCAGAATTTGCGGATACATTGCCCCTCGGTTGATACATGACAAACAATACATAAGTTACATATCAGATATATAAATTATGCATCAGATACCTAACTATAAACTAGCTAGATTCTTATTGATTTAGATTCGAAATAATTGAGATTATGTATCAACAATAACATTTCTGTCATATATATTATACACAAATAAAGATGTAATGTACCTGATAGAGGTAAAGTGATGTATTCGGATGTTAAGAGATAGAAGGAAAAATAGGATTTTTGTAATTAATTTAAATGGTAAGAATTTTTAGAAATTATATTGTCTTAAATCGTGTAATCACTAAAAATATTTGTCTAAATAATACGTCAATTTTTCATTCCAACTTCAAGCTGAGTTTTTAAAATTTGAAAAACTTGTTGAACCACATTTTCAAGTAAATAATTTCTTTTCCTCACAAAACTTCAACAAATCTAAAGTAAAATGCAAGTTTCAAACACAACTTTAATTTTCTAATACACTATTCAATAAATACTATTCTAATTTTTCACATATCATCAAATTCATGTGCAAACGCTTACGGAAATAAGTGAGGGTGAAAGAAAAAAATGAAGCTCATAAACACTTGAAATCAACCCCC
>NW_006238967.1:875924-898993 GCF_000226075.1 Solanum tuberosum
CCCCCCCCTCCCCCCCCCCCAAAAAAAAAATAGAGTTTAAGTTTAGTAAATTTAAAATCTAAAATACCAACAAAAGGAATTTGAAAAAATATGTGTACTAATGAAATTAGGGTTTAAGTCTCGTAAAGATGCAACTTCTAAAATTTTTTAGAGTTTTTGTCTAGTAAATTCAAAATCTATGATACCAACAAAATAGACTTAAGAAATGCACATACGTGAAACTAAGCTTTAGGTTTTAAGAAAAGGTATCTTCTACAAAAATAGGGTTCGGGTTGTAACTTCAAAAACTAAAATATATACCAACAAAATAAACTTGTAAAAATATATGTACTAATAAAATTAGGATTTAGGTCTTGAAAAAGTGTAACTTTTTAAAAAGGCGTAATGACCCGGGAGACTCTTATATACACTTGATTTGAATTGTCACTTAGACCCTTCTACTCAATATTTTGGGATAAAACTTACCCGCACCGGGTGCATACACCAAGCCAATACATGCATGTCATGTGTTTAAATTTATAGTTCATTTTACTTAACCATAATTAATTAACATGTATTTTACTTCATTAAATCACGTAATAATGAAAATTGCATTAGTTTGGTGTATATACCCGGTGCGGGCAAGTTTTTTCCATTATTTTGTCAATTGAACACTTAAACCCAATAAAACTTAAATTCTGAAGCTCTTTTCGCATCCAATAAATGTGTAGTACAAACGAAAACACATAAAATTTCACATTAATTTTTTAAAGCCACATAAAGATATAAAATATTAAGGAAATACTGTTCATAGCCTTCTATGTTGTAGAGAAAAGGCTTGAGAATTTTTATGTTTTTTTTCTTTTATTTGGTTTTTGGGTATTCTCAATTTGGTGTTAATAATGTGTTAAAGTAATGAGAAAATTATGTAATTACACGACTTAAGATAGCATAATCTCTAAAAAATTCCTACCATTTGAATTAGTTAAAAGAAAATCTTCTTTTTTCATTTTCTCTCTTAACATCTGGATACATCACTCCACCTTTATTTGATACATTACAACTTTGTTTGTATACAATATATCTGGGACAAATGTTATTGTTGATACATAATCTCAATTATTTCAAACTGAAATCAATATGAATCTGGTTTATAATAGTGTATCTGATATATAACTTATATTTCTTATACAAAAACTTATGTATCGTTTGCTATGTATCGAACGAACGAGTAATGTATCCGCGAGTTCATAAATATTCAAAATTATTGTAATTTAAAAAACTTCCAAAGAAGAATGTAATTAGCGCCCAAATTATTTTTTTGGTATCATCCTTTTTTATTAGATAATTGCTATCAAGAGAAGGTTTTGATAGTTTTTCTAGAAATCCCAATAATTTGGGTCCTAATTACTTCCTATCTTGAAAGTTTCCCAAATTACAATAATTTTGAACTTTTCATATTGCGGATACATTGTCCATCGGCTAATACATGACAAACAATACATAAGTTACGTATCAGATATATAAGTTATGTATCAGATACCTAACTATAAACTAGATTCATACTGATTTAGGTTTGAAATAATTGGGGTTATGTATCAACAATAACATCTCTGCCAGATATATTATACAGGAATAAAGATGTAATGTACTTGAAAGAGGTGAAGTAATGTATCCAGATGTTAAGAGAGAAGGAAAAATATGATTTTTATAATTAATTCAAATGGTAAGGATTTTTAAAAATTAAATTATCTTAAATCGGGTAATCACTAACAAAATTTGTCTAATAATACATCAATTTTTCATTCCAACTTCAAGTAGAGTTTTTTAAAATTGAAAAACTTGTTGAACCACATTTTCAAGTAAATAATTTCTTTTTCCTCACAAAAACTTCAACAAATCTAAAGTAAAATGCAAGTTTCAAACACAGGTTTAATTTTCTAATACACTATTCAATTTCAAATACTACTCTCATTTTTCACATATCATGAAATTCATGTGCAAACGGAAAGAAGTGAGGGTGAAAGAAAAAAAAAATGAAGCTCATAAACACTTGAAATAAACCCCCCAAAAATATTAGAGTTTAAGTCTAGTAAATTTAAAATCTAAAAATACCAACAACTAATAAAATTAGAGTTTAAGTCTCGTAAAGATGCATCTTCTAAAAAAAATAGACTTTTTGCCTAGTAAATTCAAAATCTATGATACCAACAAAATAGACTTAAAAAAAATGTACATACGTGAAACAAAGCTTTAGGTTTTAACAAAATGTATCTTCTACGAAAATAGGGTTCGGGTTGTAACTTCAAAAATTAAAATATATACCAACAAAATAAAGTTGAAAAATGTATGTACTTGTTGACACCCAATTTTGGACCTCCACAATATAAATTAATCACCGAGCTTCTTAAATTTTGAACAAATTGAAATAATCAGTTTATAGCAGTCAAAATAATTTTAAAGTAAATTTAGTCGCTTTTATAATTTCTAAATAATAAATATGTTTTCTTATATAGTTTTATATATAATTAGTACATTTTATAAATATTCGAAAATCATCTCAAAAAGATTTTGTTTTGTTCAAATATTTTAGTAATTGGCTTAGCTAAGTTATATTTTATATTTGTGAATTAATTAGTTTAATTAAGTTAATCATTTTATTTTTGTTAGGATTAAGAAGATCGTTAATTAATTAATATAATTCCTCTTATTTTAATTTTAGGTCGAATTCATCTAATTGCACCAATTTGGTCGAAATTGCCATTCATGTGGCTATTTTCTTAATTCGAATTGACCATATTCTTTGCCTTATTTTCAAGACCCAATTCAACAACTCAATTCATAACCCAAGCCCACTCTTAAATTCCTACAACTTATATCAGCAGCCCACCAAATAACCCAAAAAACCGGCCAAATTTTCCCCTTTTCCTCCAACCTTTCCCGCAGTCCACCCATTTCTTAACCCAAAATTAATTCCAGCTGACCCAGTCCCCTTTACAATTTCCAAATAACCCGGCAACCCATCCCCTCTTCCCTTCTAATCCCACGCTAACACAACAATTCCAAAATAGGAGAAGTAGCGAACAACAGCAATTCCCAGCGGTCCAGACGCGTGAAACAACAACATAGTCCCAACGTCTCTTCACGCGACAAAGCAGCGAGGAACAGAGAGAGTACGCTGCGATCTTGTCCTTATCCTCTACGTTCCTTTCCATTGTACGATATCAGCAGCAAAGGCAGGCACGCGTCTCCCCTTTTTCCTCTAGTGGAGCGGATTGAAATTTTCAGAAAAGGATGTCTTCCCTAAATGGTGAAAGAAAATTGGGAGTTTGAATTTGGGTTTGGGACCTTTCCTGTCCTTTTTTTTTATCTGCTTCCCCCCTTTTTCGAACGAGGTTTTCCCTTTAAATGGTTCCCTTCTTTCTTTTGTTCAGGGGGAATATTTTTTTTCTTTTTGGTTGGAATTTTTAGAAAAAAAATACACCTAATAGCTTAAGCAAAATAACTAAAATATATACTAAATACACCAAGAAAAATAGGGAGTTTCCCCAGAGGGGTAGTCGTCGCTTGAGTCCAAATTCTGTCCATGTCTTGTTCATTGTTTCGCTGTCGTGGTGGAAGGATCGTGGTTGTCGGCTCGTTTCGTCTCGGTCTGCTGCCCGAAAGGAGGTAACACCTCCTCCTTTATAATATTCTCTGTCTTTTATATTTTGAAATGGTGTTTCCAGTGTCTCGGAGGTCTGTGTGGCTGCTGTTTGTCACCAAATTCGCAGTATCCTGATATGCTCTGTGTATGTTTTTAAGTGATTCCATTGTCTACTCATGATGTCAATTTCAACTTTACCATTTCATGTTTATTTCATGCTCATTCGTGCCTCATTTTAGTGTTAGTATTCATGTTATATTAGTTGGGTTCGTTTGAGTGTGTCAAGCAGTGATTATTGGTGTCTTATTTTATGTGTCTTTTCTGTGTAAATTGTTGCTTGCCATTATTTTCACGTTGAGCAAACATGCTAGTTTCTTAGTTTCTTCCCCTGCTCTTTGGTTAAAATTACTAGTGTCAATTCTTTTTTTATCCATGTTTAAAAGTCATGCCCTTTTCTTTTTCTTTTTTTCCTTTTTTTGTTAATTGTCAATAGTTCTTTTGAGATTCAAATCTTTTCTTGCTACTATGTGGTATCTTCCTATTTCTTGAGAGAAATGGTTAAGAGCATTTAAAATGGTCTTGTTACGTATTAGATCTTAATATTGGATTTTAATAGAGTTTAAGAGTTATGAGCATTTAAAAATAGATTTTACTATTGGATTGGTCAAATCAACCCTTAGCGTTTGTAATATAGTTACTGCAAAGCCTAGATAAATTAAATCATCATGTTTATTTGGTAGTAATTGTCTTTTTCTCTTCTCTTGCAAACATTTACTTTTTATATGCTTAAACAGTGATACTTGAATGAAATTGTTTTCTGCTTACCATGGTATGGACTAGGGAGTTTAAATGTTTCTATTTGTATCGTTAGTATGATGCCGCCTGGCTTTGGGATTCAGTTTTAATTAATCTTTGACCAAAGTGCTACTAGATTTCACTATGTTGTCTTTGTTTTAATAAATGCCATGGATCCCTTTCTTTCTTTAACTTTTGATGCATAAATAAATGCTAGTAGCAAGTTATATCTTGGTCTAGATCTTTTGAGTTGTCTTTGCTCTTTCTATAATATTTAAAATTAGAACAATAGTGCACATGTTTACAACTTGGCGTATTTTAAGATTCAATTTAATGATTTATTACTTATATATTTTATTTATTTTGTTGGATGTGAAATTAGCCCGAGTTCACCATGAACTCCTTTTTTCCTCGCGTTTTGAGAGAGTCGTAAAGACTCAAATTCCTTCATTCGGGTCGGCCAGCCATAAAAAATCGACGAACAGGTCCCGGAGTTGAAAGAGCACGCAACAGATCGAAAGAATGAAAAGATTAGGCCAAGGGCCTACTCTTTATATAAAAAGGGATTGTATTTTGTTATTATTGGGCCTAAGCGCATTTAGTCGTTATGTTTATTATTTTGTTAGAGTTTAGGACAGGTGAAAATTGGGCCCGAGGTCTAAAGGAAAATAGTACTTTTTACGTTAGTTTAGAACAGGTGCAGGTGACTCTAAAGGGCCAAAGGCCCAAAATAAAAATGGGCCCAAATACTGGCCGAGACGGACAAGAACCAGATTTGGGCCCAAATCTCTTTCCCTCCTTTCTTTGTTATGTTTGTTTACTCGTTATTATCTGCTATTAATCTTAAGGTTTTAAAAAAAATTATAATCCTTAAAAGACACTCATTCTGAATTAATCACTTAACTAAAAATTATTCATCTTTTACTTGGCTTAAACTGAATAAATAGATAAATAAGTTCACAAAATATTTCGCTTACATAATATTTCAACATTTTCTTTTTCTCCCTTAAAATGGTCCTAACTAACAAAATATTTCAATTTTGCAAGCCAAGCCAAGTTAAAATTATTTTAGCCAAATAATTAATTGCCGGATAACCGCGTATTAGCGGGCATTTCGGGTGCTTTCAATCCCTTCACGAAACGCTAATAAGAACCTCGAACTCCCTTAATTATTTTTCATTAGATTTCTGTTTAATCTTTTGAAAAAGTAGTATTTCTTGATTTTGTCTTAAAAATTAAGTGGCGACTCTTAAAACCAGTCTAAATATATTTTCTTGATAAAACAGAATGACGACTCTTCTGGGGATTTGAATAGTTCTAACCTTAAGATTAAGATATTTGGCTACATATTTTAACTGTCTACTTGCTTTATCTATCACATATATTGAATTGTGGCATTCATGGTACTCGATTTCGCCAAACGGCAAATAGATTGCATTAGGAAAAAAAGGCGGTTACATGGCTTACCACGGCTGTCCTTCAGAAAAAATGAGTTGAAATTCTTTGGAAGTGATAAACGAATAGTTGGCTTGTGGTCATTCAACGTCGTTTATTAGACTTCACCCTGTTGTTTGTCCGACTCGGGTAACCGTCATTTCTAAACCAATTCTAGTCAGCCTAGAGTAGAGTGAAACCAAATCCAAATCTAAGCATTAGCCTAAGACGTCTTAATACCCAAGGCGTATTAAGTCCATTAGTAAAACTGTCAAAAATCATGTCCAAGGTCCACAACCTAACAACATATTATATTATTTGACATTTGAAAGATGTATGTGTGGAAACCTGATTGTTACCTATTTGGGGGAGGGAATCTTAACCGTGCTTTATTTTGTAGGTATGGATCGATTTCCTAAATTCGACATGGTAGTGGAAGCCCCAGTTTTGGTCAAGATGTGGTACAACGACCTCACTACGGTTCACAAAAGGGCGCTCAACAAATATATAGGGGCCCTAACAGAACTCATCAATATGGTCGGATGGCCCGAGCTGATTGAAGTTCTCACAGGTTATTGGGACAACGAGAAAATGGTGTTCCGATTTGGAATCATGGAAATCACCCCGACAATTGAGGAAATTCGGGATGAAATAGACACAGTCGGTACAGGGCTTAAAAGAAGAGTGAGAAAATGGGAAAATATCCTAATCCCTAACAAGCCTACCCTCGAGGATATTGTAAACTGGCTCGGATTAAGAAAGGATTGCGCTTACTGGGCCGAAGGTTCTAGCTTTTCTTTTATGGATCTCTATGTCAGATTTGGGCATGCGAGCTTCTATGCGAATTACAACCAAGAGTTCAGTGTCACTTTCAGATAATGGGACGGGATCAGACCTTTGGCATTTACTATCGCACTATTAGGCACCATAGTTTTCCTACACGGCTCGAGCCTCAGTATCAACACCCGAGTTATAATGCTTACGCACACTCTGTTCCAAGGGCATCTAAATCAAGGGGAAGTGAAGTATTATCCTAACGCGCCTTTCATCCTTTCCGACATGTACCATGCTCTGGATAGGTGTAATGAAAGACATCGTTACTTTCAGGGCTCTAATCTCCTCATCCAATGATGGATAATGAGTCACTTGGTGAAGAGACACTGAACTCAAGAACTCTATACCCTCGATGAGCATAATGCTTTGAAGAGTTTGAATGACATGTTGTTCTGGCAGACTTAGAAAAAAGGAGAACCAGAGAAAGATGGGCTCAAATTTTCTCTGAGTTGAGAGAAGAAAATATCCAGTGGATGTTCAACCGTTTCATCTCGATAGATGTCATAGTACGGGGCGACAACCAACTTGTGTTTCCTCTACCAGGTATTCGAGGTATCCGCCCGTATGCGCCCATCCGGGTCCTGAGGCAGTTCGGAAGAAGACAAACTACACCCCAGAAGCATACTAATGTATCTATGTGTTCGACATCGGGGATGATAGAGTGCCTGAGGCTTCAGAGATGCTGAGAGAATGGAAAAGAGCAGTGTGAATGAACGAGGACACTATTGTCGTAGATCAATTTAATGCGGGCTACGATGAGACCTACAAAGCTTGGTTGAAAGGCAATATACAAGGTATCTCCTTCTCAGTTCTGAACATTTACCGCAGTGTGGAGGACAAAGAGTCCAAAGCTTTGATAGAACTAAGAGAGGTAAGAAGAGAAGCCCAGGAAATGCACGAGGAATTTCTCCGAAAGCAAGAGGAGGATAAGTACACCCTCAAGAGCGTAACTCAAGAATCAGAAAGCTTGAGAAGCGATTTGGGAGAACTCAACTTATGGATTGGAGATAAGAAAAGCGGAATGTGTCTCGAAGACAGGAAGAGAAAGGCTGCCGGAGCGAAAGATACTTGCTAATGATTCAATATAGGCTTCAGCATCTCATGGCATAGAACAAGAGGAGCAAATCAAAAGTAGGGTCATCGGGGACATCTTAGTGGACTTCGCCCCTGCGTGGGTTTTTGCTATGTGTACTTGTTGTTATTTGCCCCTGCGTGGGCTTGCCTTTCTTGTATTTTGGTACTCTTTTCAAATGACCCTTGCGTGGGCCTTTTCTTTTGTGTTTCCCGTTTATTCCTTACTTCCCCCTGCTTATTTTCGCTTTTTTGAACGTCATTTTATATGTGAAATTTGCTTTGGGGTAACAAAATGGTTCAATTCTACACATACATCTTTCAAATACGCTAGGCCTACCCTTGGCACAAAAGGGCCCCCTACTTGTTTAGGACGTGTGATATATGTTTATGTGATATTGTTGCTTTGAATGAGGACATTGTTAGCCCACTCTTTTAAAAAAATTTCTGAAAGTCCCTACAATACCAAATACAAGTCACTATCAAATGTCTGACCAAAATTTCAGGAGTCTTGAGTTTCTCAACCAAAAATAAAATCTTATTACCAAATCCTAAAACATTACTTTATCATCTCAGGAAAGGTAAAATTGCTGCTAAGATGAAAAACGATAAAAATGTCGAGGTGAAGACGACTGAGGAGGATTTAAGGATGAAACTACGTCGATTCAAACAAGAGATTCAAGAGATGGAAATAAGAAGAATAGAAGTGGAACTAGCCACCGCAGTTGCGCAAGCCAAAAGTACAGCATTAGACGCGGAGTTAGCGGCTAAGATGGCAAGATATGCAATCATGAACGAGGAGACGGTTGCTATGCGGAAGGAACATGATGTCTTCAATAATGATATAACCATGAGGCTTCAGAAAATACGCGGAAAATGCTCTTTCTTCAATGAAGAAGCCAATAGTGGTCCCGAAGACACTCACCTTGGAGCTGCTGAAGAAGATACTGGGGAGGAAATTGTTTATAGGCCCCCTTTCCAGGGACGGTGGAAAGAAGAGAATGAGAAAATCACCCTCGAAGCATATGAGTTTACCCCCCGTGATTAATGCGACAATCGAAAGAAGAAGCTTTGATGAAGGCATCATCTATCTTTTAAGAGCTTTATTATCTGTTTTTCACTTTCCTTGTAATCACCAAAAATGAATGAATGAAAATGAAATTTTCCTTTGTATTCGAACTACGTAGGGCCTGAATTCTCCTTAGGAGATACGTAGGCAACCTTTCAAGGCTCGGCCCCTATCTTTTAAAAAAAATTCTTTTCCCCCTTTCATTCTACAAGGAAACATTGAATTCACACCAACATATGCCGAGAGATGCAGCAAGAAGGCCTTAGCTCAACGCAATTTAACCTCTCCGAGTCACTAGCCTCAAAATAAAATGAGCAAATTCCTATTTGTTCAAAAAATCAGTCCCCATTACTCGTGGGTTAACGTTTCCTCAAACGAAGCAACTTTTATGTGTTTATATGCTTTATATGTGATATTTTGCATTATTTGTCCTAAATCAAAACTAACTGATTTGCCTTTGAGTTGTTTTCCTCTACAGGTAGTGAGAACTGATCTGTGATGATAAGCTGGCTGAACACCCCTATTTTACAAGATCAAAAGGGCCTACAGATTCCTTCCCCAGTCAAATTTCTCGAAAGGGAAAGTCAACAATGGGTGATAACAATAAAGAGATTGGCTTTACCGATATTGTCGTGGCTTAGCCCGTCATTGCTAATCAGAACCAACTAATTATGCAGTTGATGCAGCAGATCACCGAGATGAGGGTCGAAATGCAGAGAAGGCAAGATATGCCTAATCTAGGTTTTGCTTTCAATGCTCCAGCAGACGGAAGGCCTCCACTTCACTTTCCTCCTTTGAACGCAGAACAGGCTCAAAATCCACCCTCCAGTCCTTCTCAGAATCCCTCAATCATCGACCTAACCACCCAAAATCCCCATTATGCCTCTGCCTTTTATCAGACACCACCCCCTCCTCAAAAATACCAACCTCCAAGTGCCACTTCCTCCCCAAAATGCCAACCTCCAAACTGGTACACCCCCTCAAAACCAAAACGTTAACAACCCGCAAACTTCCCTCCGTTACCAAAATTCACATACCAACTTCCAGAATTTCCCTCAAAATTACCAAGCCACTCAAAATGCCCAAAGTCCCTCCATTGCTCCACCCCTACCTCAAAAGGCCACTTTCCAAATCCTGATCCCCAATGAGCATGACGCTAATGGTTCTGAGCTCGACCACTATGAGGAGCGAGAGAGAGTGGAGGTCAAAGGAAGAGGCCGCCAAGCTAGACATGAAGGAAGAGATTCGAAAGGCCATGAAAGAGTTGCATTGTATTCCTGAAGTCGCCGATTTGAGTTATGAGGATCTATGCATTCATCCGAATTTGGACCTCCCAGAAGGGTTCAAAGTGCCAAAATTTGACGTTTTCGGAGGAATAGGGAACCTCTTAGCACACCTGAGGGACTACTGTGACCAGCTCGTGGGGGTTGGAAGATATGAAGCTTTGTTAATGTGGTTTTTTAGCCGAAGTCTGAGTGGAGAGGCTCTAGAATGGTTTACATCGCATGAAACAAGACAGTGGCCTAGCTGGAATGCTCTGGCTAAGAACTTCATCGAACGATTCGCCTACAATGTAGAGATCATTCCTGATCGTTATTCTTTGGAAAAAATGAAGCAGAAATCCAATGAAAGTTACAGAGAATTTGCATATAGATGGAGAAAGGAGGCAGCTAGAGTTCGGCCTCCTATGTCTGAGAAGGAAATTGTCGAAGTATTTGTTCGGGTTCAAGAGCCCGAATATTATGATAGAATTATATTGCTCGTTGGAGCAAAGTTTGCTGAGATAGTCAAAGTAGGTGAGACTATCGAAGGTGGACTAAGAACCGGAAAGATTGCTCGTGTTGCTACCTCGCCCGAATCCTCCGAATTGTTGAAGAAGAAAAGAGAAGATGTGTCTTCTATCTCTTATGAGGGGAAGAAGACCTCAAGGAAATTCTTATCATACCAAGGTTGTTCTCGACCTTCACAGAGTTCGTACCCGGCTTGTTATGCACATGCTGATTACCAAAATACCCTTCTCCCAGTTACCAAAATACCAATCCCCCCAATTATCAAAATACTCCCCCTCATAGCCACCAAACTCCTCCTTCTATCTACCAAACTCCCCTTCCCGTTTACCAGACTCCATCTCATCACTACCGAAATGTCGCCCCCAACCGTGCCAACATTCAGACAAATTACCAAACGCCTCCCCCAATGTACCAAACTCTAGCTCCACTTTACCAAAATACCCCCTCGAACTACCAGGCTCCACAACCAAATTACCAAGCCAACTCATACCCCAGATATCAAGCCCCCATCCAAACGCTCAAACTTATCATCAAATGCCTTTTTGGCAACAAGGCAATTACGATCCCCTCCGTCCTAGATTTGAGAAGAACCCTGCTAGAATTTTCACTCCGCTTATTGAAAGCCGAACAAAGCTGTTCGAGCGATTAACTACGGAAGGATATATTCATCCAGTGGGGCCCAAGACGGTTGACACTAGCTCAAAGTTTTATAGACCTGATCAGAGGTGCGCGTATCACTCCAACGGTGTTGGACATGATACCGAAGACTGTATCAACCTGAAGCATAAAATCCAAGACCTGATTGACCAGAACGTGGTCTCTCTTCAAACAGTCGCGCCCAATGTTAATAGCAATCCTTTGCCAAATCATGGAGACGTTACTATCAATATGATAGAGACAGATGATGATTGGTGCGTGGCCAAGGCAATAGTTCTGATTGCTCCTGATGAGCTGGTAAGGGTTGTAGCCTCGTTGAACATTAGAAAGAAGAAAGAGTTTGTGATTCTGACACCCGAGAAGGTTGTTGCCTTGGTGCCACGAGAAACTCTTGCCCGACCAAAGTGTGATTGAAACGGCTGTTACCCAGGGTATGACCAGATCTGGCAGGTGCTACACGCTAGAAGAGCTAATTCAAGGTGTGCAGAAAAAGGACCAAACAAAAAGGTCGAACAGTGAAGCAGAGGCCGAGGAGATCTGGAGAAAAATGCAGCCGAAAGATTATTCAATTGTGAAGAATTTGGAGAAGACATCGGCTCAGATCTCTGTGTGGGCCCTATTGATGAGTTCGCAGTTTCATAGGCAGGCTCTGATGAGGGATTTGGATGACACTTATGTGCCCGTGGGTACCAACATTGACAATCTAGCAGCCATAATAAACTAGGTTATTCGAGGACATCGAATCAATTTTTGTGACGAAGAGCTGCCCTTTGAAGACAGGATGCACAACAAAGCTCTGCACGTCACCACTATGTGTTGAAACAAGATAATAAATCACGTCTTGGTCGATGACGGATCCGGTCTTAATATTTGCCCATTTTTTACTCTTAAGCAACTGGAATTCGACCTGGGAAAGCTTCACCAGAACCAAGTAAATGTGAGGGCTTTTGATGGAGTGCAAAGAGACACATTGGGTTCGGTAAACTTGGATAGTCAGGTAGGTCCTGCGGAATTTAATGTGGAGTTCCCAAGTGTTGGATATCAACACCAGTTACAATTTGCTTCTGGGAAGACAGTTTATCCATATGGCTGGGGCTGTGCCGTCTACCCTTCACCAACTAATGAAATTTGTTTGGAAGGACCAGGAATTGGTCATTTATGGTAAAGGGAGTCATTCCGATGGTTATACGCCGATCGTTAACGAGGTTTCCCGAGGTTATGATTTTTACACGGTGGAGCGGTAAATGCTACTGGTTATGACTTGGCTCCACAGCCTCCTATGCCTTCTGTGTACAAGATGATTGCTATTGTTATGCTCCAGAGTGGTTTCGAACTAGGTTTCGGGTTAGGAAAGCATTTTCAAGGAATTGTTGAGCCTATCCAAATTCCCGCCAAAGGAGCAAAGTTTGGTTTGGGATATGTCCCCACGGATGATGAAACAGAGATAAAGAACAAGAGTGTTGATCAAGCATTGGCCAGGCCAATTCCTCATCTCTACTAGTCGTTCTCGGTGCGAGGATGTGTCAATAATGATGGTCTCGAGAAAGGAATCTTGAGCCTTTTTTAGGAGATTGATGCGGTCATCGAGGAAGAGGCAGGGACATCGGGCATCCGTAATGCAGATCCTGAGGAGCAATTGCAAAATTGGACCTCCACACCGCTCCTGATTTCTCGTGCAACTTGGTAGAAAAGACATGTGTTTTTGTTTATTTTTAAAATCGGTGGTAGTCCGAAAAAAGCCCGAAACCCACCATTATCGCAGTTTTTATTTGTTTGAAGTTTTTAAATTCCCTTGCGATGTTTAAAAAGGCAAAATGGCCCTTAGCCATGACCAAAGTTTGTTCTGGTTTTTCAATTTAAATGAAAGCCTCTTTTATCAAAATTTTGTTTACTTATCTGTTTATATTTTACTTTCCTAACTTTGATTGTTTATAATTTTAGTAATATTAATTTAAAACCTGCCAATGTCATCTCATGTCATGAACCGAGTGAACAAAATGAGGCAGATGATGATGTGTGTGAGGAATGTGAAGAAGAAAATGAGGTACCCGAACATGTTGCCGAAGAGTTTCAACAAATTGAGAATCAACACAAGCCAAATTTGGAAGAAACTGAGATTGTGAATTTCAGAGATGAGGAGTGTGTCAAAAAAGTCAGAATTAGTGTCCATCTGACTGAAGCTCAAAGAAGAGACCTAGTTCGTTTGCTCAGAGAGTACATTGATGTATTTGCCTGGTCTTACAAAGACATGCCATGGATGAGTACGAATATGGTGTCCCATAAGTTGCCGATTAACCTAGATTTCAATCCAGTAAAATAAAAGACTTGGATGTTCAAGCCTGAGTTGAGTTTGAAGATCAAAGAGGAGATTACAAAGCAGATCGAGTCCCAAGTAGTGGAAGTGACGCAGTATCCGACTTGGTTAGCTAATGTTGTTCCGGTTGCCAAGAAAGACGGAAAAATCAGAATTTGTGTTGACTACAGAGATCTCAACAAAGCTAGCCCTAAAATAATTTTCCATTGCCAAACATTCACATCCTCATTGATAACTGTGCTAATCATGAGATGCAGTCATTTGTGGATTGTTATGCGGGTTACCACCAGATCCTGATGGACGAAGAAGATGCAAAAAAGACAACTTTCATCACGCCTTGAGGTGTATATCATTATCGGGTGATGCCGTTTGGTCTCAAACAGCTCGAAAGTTGTTGGGATTTATAGTCAGCAGAGGGGCATTGAGCTTGCCCCTTCCAAGATCAAGGCGATCCAAGAATTACCTCCTCCGAAAGACCAAAAAAGAGGTTATGAGTTTTTTTAGGAAAGGTTGAACTACATCAGCCGATTCATAGCTCAATCCATCGTGGTGTGTGAGCCCATCTTTAAGTTATTGAAAAAAAGATGCCTCGACCAAGTAGACCGGGGAATGTCAAACTGCTTTTGATACCATCAAGAACTATTTGTCCAATACATCGGTGCTGGTCCCTCCGCGAGAGGAGAGTCCGTTATTACTATATTTGTTGGTCTCGGATAACACATTGGGATGCATGCTTGGTCAACATGATGAGATTGGGAAGAAGGAGCGAGCCATTTATTACTTAAGGAAAAAGTTCACTCCATATGAGACTCGTTACACTCTTTTGCAGAGAACATGTTGTGCTTTGACTTGGATCGCTAAAAAATTGAGACATTATTTGTCTTCTTATACCACATACCTTATTTCCAGGATGGACCCGTTGAAGTATATTTTCCAGAAAGCAATGCAGACCGGGAAGTTGGCGGAATGGCAAATGCTTTCGAGTGAGTTTGACATTGTGTATGTGACACAAAAGGCTGATCATCTTGCGGAGAATCCCGTCGATGAGGAGTACGAACCGCTCAAGACTTATTTTCTCGACGAGAAAGTTTCATCTGTGGGTGAAGATATTTCTGAAGCGTACCCTGGTTGGAGAGTGTTTTTTGACGGAGCAGCGAATCATCAAGGGAAAGGTATCGGAGCAATCTTAGTGTCGAAATCTGGTCAGCATTATCCTATGGCGGCTAAACTCCGATTTGATTGCACAAACAACATGGTTGAGTATAAAGCTTGCATCTTAGGTCTGAGGATGGCCATTGATATGAATGTTCACGAGTTGTTGGTTATTGGAGATTCAGATTTGTTGATTCATCAGGTTCAAGGTGAATGGGCTGTGAAGAATCCAAAATCACACCGTATGTGCAGTATATACGGAAGTTGTGCAAAAGATTTAGCAAGATTGAGTTCAGGCACACTCCCAGGACACAGAATGAGTTGGACGATGCTCTTGCCACAGTCGCATCAATGATTAAGCATCAGATACAAGTTATATTGATCAAGTGGATATAGAGGTAAAAGAACGGCATGCTCATTATTCACACGTCGAAGCGGAACCAGATGATTTGCCTTGGTATTTTGACATCAAGAAGTATTTGGAGACCGGGACTTATCCTGAGAATGCAACGTTCAACCAGAAGAAGTCGATACGTCGTATGGTCCTCAATTTCTTTGCAAGTGGGGAAATCCTTTATAAGAGGACTCCAGATTTAGGTCTTCTCAGATGCATTGATGCTAGTGAGACTGCGAAGCTTCTAGAACAGATACGTGTTGGAGTTTGTGGTACTCACATGAATGGGCTCACTCTGGCGAGGAAGATCCTTCGAGCCGGCTATTTTTGGATGACTATGGAACATGATTGCTGCAAGTTTGTGCAGAAATGTCATAAATGTCAAGTGCGTGGCGATTTGATTAGAGTCCCGCCTCACGAACTCAATGATATGAGTTCACCTTGGCCATTTGTAGCTTAGGGCATGGATGTCATTGGTCCAATAGAGCCAGCCGCCTCTAACAGACACAAATTCATTTTGGGTGCTATTGACTACTTCACCAAGTGGGTGGAAGCAGCGTCGTACAAATTGGTAACCAAGAAAGTTGTAGCTGATTTTGTTCGCAACAATTTGATACGTAGGTTTGGAGTACCAGAATTTATTATTACTGACAATGGAGCGAATCTTAACAGTCATTTGATAAGAGAGATATGTGAACAATTCAAGATTACTCACTGAAACTCAACCGCTTACCGTCCCCAAATGAATGGAGCTGTAGAAGCCGCCAACAAGAACATAAAGAAGATTTTGAGGAAAATGATTGATAATCGCAAAGGTTGGCACGAGATGTTGCTATATGCTTTGTTGGGTTACCAAACAACTATCAGAACATCAGTTGGAGCTACTCCATATTTGCTAGTATATGGAACAGAAGCAGTTATACCTGTAGAAGTTGAAATACCTTCATTGAGAATCATCCAAGAAGCTGAATTGAGTGATGATGAATAGGTTCGCAAACGAATTGATCAGTTAACAATGATTGATGAGAAGAGAATGGTTGTTGTTTGTCATGGTAAACTGTATCAACAGAGAATGATCTGTGCTTTCCACAAGAAAGTAAGAGCCAGAATATTCGAAATCGGCCAGTTGGTAAATTTGCACCAAATTGGCAAGGACCCTACATGGTTTGCAAAGTGTTATCTGGAGGTGCCTTGGTCCTGTCGGAGATGGATGGCACCGAATGGCCGAAACCAATCAACTCAGATGCTGTCAAGAGATACTATGTGTAAAATTTCAGTTTGTATTTCTGTCATTTCTTTGTAATCATTCCATTTGCTTGTAATCGCTTTGTTTAGAATTTTATCCCTTTGTAATGAACTACGTCTGACCTGAATTCTCAAGAATGAGATACGTAGGCGGCCGATGTCGGCCTCGGTCACCCCTTTATCCCCGTTAATTTATTTTTCTTGTACTTGAACTACGTTCAACCTGAATTCTCGTGAATGAGATACGTAGGTAGCCTATGTCGGTCTCGATTGGTTTCTTTGTAAATTTCCTATTTCTGTTAATCCTCGAGGGGGGAACTACGTTTGACCTGATTCCTGCGTTAACGAGATACGTAGGTGCCACAACGACTCGGTCATATCTCCCGTAAGATTTCTATTTTTCCTTTACAATAGAAACTGGGACAGAATTTTTGAGAGGGACTCAAAAATTCTCAAGAAGAAGATCTCTCCAACAAAGTCGATACTGAAGTTACTTATTAATTTTGCAATTGGGACAAAATTTTGAGAGGATCTCAAAAATTCTGTGATTTGCTCACCAATGGTTAAAGATAAACCAAGACAGCTAACTGGGACAGAAATTTTTGAGGATGACCTCAAAAATTTCAACAGGGTTCATCGGAAGCTTAGAACAACTTTGAATATTTCCCAGCAAGTAATCAGATGAACCTCGAGACATTAACTTCAAAGACGTTCATTAAGCTTAACGTGACATGACACTTGACACTAACCTTTCCAAATATTACTTTTTGAAAATCTAGTTTTCTTAAAAAATTTCTTTCATGTTCTAATTGTTTTTCATAAAAATATTTTATCCTATCTATCAAGAAATGGGAGATCGGAGAATTCAACCGGAGATAGCAAGACAAAGAGCGGACAACCGAATAGATCAACAGAGATCAATTCATTTTTTTAAAAAAAACTAACAATTTTCTGTGGATGCAGGTCTATAGGCTTACCTTAAAATCAGCATATTCCACCATTCAATGAATATGGAGAAGTCAAAAGGGTGAAGAGCTCCCCAAATTGATAATTTTTCTGCGAATGCAGGAAATATTTTATGTTTCTTATATCAAGGACTCGGGAATATGAATAACATCATTCCATTCAGTTCCTAACAAGGCGAAGTCCATAATGAACATGCAATTATGTTCGGAGATAGAACAAATGAAAACCTCGAAGAGAGAAAGTTTATTTGTTTTCCAGCAACGAAAGATACCTGGAGGACGTTTATCTGCATCATACTATTGGACATGATAATATTACCGCCCGGAGAGTTCTTTATGTCGTATTCTCGAATGAGATGATACCATTACTCTGAGGGTCATTCTTATTGTATTGTTAATTGAGACGATACCGCCACCCAGAAGATACCCAGAAGATCACATATGTTGTCCGGTGAACCATTATCTTTGTTTGGTACCAGGGATGGCATCATCAGGAGAAGAAGAAATCATGCATTGCAAGAGAAGATTCACGCATAGCAGGAGAATGATTCATGCATCGTGGAAAAGAAGTCATGCCTTGCGGGAATGAGATTTATGCATAGCAAGAAGAAAAAACCATGCATAGCAAGAGAAAAAGTCATGCATCACGGGAAAGAGATTCACCCATACCAAAAGAAGGATTCATGCATCGCGAAAAAGAAGTCATGCATCGCGGAAAAGAGTCATGCATCGCAAGAGAAATGAGTTATGCATCACAAGAGAAAGATTTACCAATCACAAGAAGATCAACATCGACTGTATCATTTCTCTTTGCAACAACGATATCAAGAGAACTATCAACCTAGTACATCAGCCTATTTTATTACTTTGACGTCAAAAGAAGAGTACATTAAAAATTATATCGCAATTATGAGACACAAGCTTTATTTGCTTTACGTCAAACCTGATGGAGTTGACGTCAAATGTTCAAGGAGAGAAATTAAGTGTCAACACAGTAAAACACACTATCTCTCCATTTGAATTACAATTTTTATGCTAATAAGTTCTATCTCGGTCTTTGTCGAGAGCATCCGAGAAGATGAATTCTCAAAACAAGCCACAGGTGCGGACGACATCAAAAAGGATGCAGCACAATGTGGAATTTTTTCTTAGCAGTGAACTGGGATGTAGTCCAAAAATGAGTGTCAAACTCTTAGGACGCAGGCAGAGGAGAAATTCTCACTACAATCAAACCACACCCCCATTAGAAGGCATGTGGGTTTATCTTTGGGTTCGTTGGTTTCAGTTTCGCATCTAGAAATTTTGGTCTCTACCAAAAGCAACTTCCCAATCTGAGCGACAACGCACCAAGAGCTTTGGAAATTATGTCCATGTAAATTCTTGGTTATGGGTGTGAAGCGCGCCACATTCATGGCTAAGAGGTTGCAAGCCTCTTTTTCATACTCGACTTACTTCGTTGCTTTTCCAGAACCAAAAGGTTATCTTGCATAATAGATCTCCTTTCAACCGATCGAGTCGAACTACAAACAGCCTGATTCCCTAGTTTGAGGGATATGTAGGCAGAATCAATGCTGAAAACTCGGCTATCTTCTATCATTCGCTCTTAAATCTTATTCTCGAGCATTCCGTCCCCTCTATAATTCGGTAACAGGATGACTTTCGAATTCTTTCAAAATCGTGCGTGAAAACAAGCGTACCGAACTACAGGTGGCCTGAAATCTCATATAGCCTGAGATATGTAGGAAATCCATTTCCGGGGTTCGGCCATAATTCCTAAAGTCCATATCATGAATATGTGGTTGATCAAAATTGGATTCGTCAATTTCATTTTCCTAAAAAAAAAATCATCAATCCGAGTCAAACGAGGGACAGTTATTAACACCCAATTTTGGACCTCCACAATATAGATTAATCACTGAGCTTCTTAAATTTTGAACAAATTCAAATAATCAGTTTATAGTATTCAAAATATTTTTCAAGTAAATTTAGTCACTTTTATAATTTCTAAATAATAAATATGTTTTCTTATATAGTTTTATATATAATTAGTACATTTTATAAATATTCGAAAATCATCTCAAAAAGATTTTGTTTTGTTCAAATATTTTAGTAATTGGCTTAGCTAAGTTATATTTTATATTTGTGAATTAATTAGTTTAATTAAGTTAATCATTTTATTTTTGTTAGGATTAAGAAGATCGTTAATTAATTAATATAATTCCTCTTATTTTAATTTTAGGTCGAATTCATCTAATTGCACCAATTTTGTCAAAATTACCATTCATGTGGCTATTTTCTTAATTCGAATTGACCATATTCTTTTCCTTATTTTCAAGACCCAATTCAACAACTCAATTCATAACCCAAGCCCACTCTTAAATTCCTACAACTTATATCAACAGCCCACCAAATAACCCAAAAAACGGGCCAAATTTTCCCTTTTCCTCCAACCTTTCCAGCAGTCCACCCATTTCTTAACCCAAAAATTAATTCCAGCCGACCCAGGCCCCTTTACAATTTCCAAATAACCTGGAAACCCATCCCCTCTTCCCTTCTAATCCCACGCTAACACAACGATTCCAAAATAGGAGAAGCAGTGAACAACAACAATTCCTAGCAGTCCAAACGCGTGAAACAACAACATAGTCCCAACATCTCTTCACGCGACAAAGCAGCGAGGAACAAAGAGAGTATGCTGTGATCTTGTCCTCATCCTCGACGTCCCTTTCCATTGTACAGCAAAGGCAGGCACGCGTCTCCCCTTTTTCAGAAAAGGGTGTCTCCCCTAAATGGTGAAAGAAAATTGGGAGTTTGAATTTGGGTTTGGGACCTTTTATGTCCTTTTTTTTATCTGCTTCCCCCCTTTTCCAAATGAGGCTTTCCCTTTAAATGGTTCCCTCCTTTCCTTTGTTCAGGGGGAAGATTTTTCTTCTCTAATCAAAATAACTAAAATATATACTAAATACAGCAAGAAAAATAGGGAGTTTCCCCAGAGGGGTAGTCGTCGCTTGACTCCAAATTTTGTCCAGATCTTGTTCGTTGTTTTGCTGTCGTGGTAGAAGGATCGTGGTCGTCGGCTCGTTTCGTCTCGATTTGCTTCCCAGAAGGAGGTAACACCTCCTCATTTATAATATTTCCATCTTTTAAATTTTGAAATGGTGTTTCCAATGTCTCGAAGGTCTGTGTGGCTACTGTTTGTCACCGAATTCTTGGTATCCTGATATGCTCTGTGTATGTTTTTAAATGATTCCATTGTCTACTCGTGATGTCGATTTCAAATTTACCATTCCATGTTTAGTTCATACTCATTCGTGCCTCATTTTAGTGTTAGTATTCATGTTATATTAGTTGGGTTCGTTTGAGTGTGTCAAGCAGTGATTATTGGTGTCTTATTATATGTGTCTTTTCTGTTTAAATAGTTGCTTGCCATTATTTTCACGTTGAGAAAACATGCTAGTTTCTTAGTTTCGTCCCCTGCTCTTTGGTTAAAATTACTAGTGTCAATTTTTTTTTTATCCATGTTTATAAGTCATGCTCTTCTTCTTTTTTTTCTTTCCTTTTTTGTTACTTGTCAATAGTTCTTTTGAGATTCAAATCTTTTCTTGCTACTGTGTGGTATCTTCCTATTTCTTGAGAGAAATGGTTAAGAGCATTTAAAATGGTCTTGTTACGTATTAGATTTTAATAGAGTTTAAGAGTTATGAGCATTTAAAAATAGATTTTAATATTGGATTGGTCAAATATCAACCCTTAGCGTGTGTATTATAGTTACTGCAAAGCCTTGATAAATTAAATCATCATGTTCATTTGGTAGTAATTGCCTTTTTCTCTACTCTTGCAAACATTTACTTTTTATATGTTTAAATAGTGATATTTGAATGAAATTGTTTTCTACTTACCATGGTATGGACTAGGGAGTTTAAATGTTTCTATTTGTATCGTTAGTATGATGCCGCCTGGCTTTGGGATTCAATTTTAATTAATCTTTGACCAATGTGCTGCTAGATTTCACTATGTTGTCTTTGTTTTAATACATGCCATGGATCCCTTTCTTTCTTTAACTTTTGATGCATAAATAAATGCTAGTAGCAAGTTATATCTTGGTCTGGACCTTTTGAGTTGTCTTTGCTCTTTCTATAATATTTAAAATTAGAACAGTAGCGCACATGTTTACAACTTGGCGTATTTTAAGATTCAATTTAATGATTTATTACTTATATATTTTTTTTATTTTGTTGCATGTGAAATTTGCCCGAGTTCACCATGAACTCCTTTTTTCCTCGAGTTTTGAGAGAGTCGTAAAGACTCAAATTCCTTCATTCGGGTCGGCCAGCCATAAAAAATCGACGAACAGTTCCCGGAGTTGAAAGAGCACTCAACAGATCGAAAAAATGAAAAGATTGGGCCAAGGGCCTACTCTTTATATAAAAAATGATTGTATTTTGTTATTATTGGGCCTAAGCCCATTTAGTCGTTATGTTTATTATGTTGTTAGAGATTAGGACAGGTGAAAATTGGGCCCGAGGTCTAAAGGAAAATAGTCCTTTTTACGTTAGTTTAGGACAGGTGCAGGTGACTCTAAAGGGCCAAAGGCCCAAAATAAAAATGGGCCCAAATACTGGCCGAGGCGGACAAGAACCAGATTTGGGCCCAAATCTCTTTCCCTCCTTTCTTTGTTATGTTTGTTTACTCGTTATTATCTGCTATTAATCTTAAGGTTTTAAAAAAAATTATAATCCTTAAAAGACACTCATTCTGAATTAATCACTTAACTAAAAATTATTCATCTTTTACTTGGCTTAAACTGAATAAATAGATAAATAAGTTCACAAAATATTTCGCTTACATAATATTTCAACATTTTCTTTTTCTCCCTTAAAATGGTCCTAACTAATAAAATAGTTCAATTTTGCAAGCCAAGCCAAGTTAAAATTATTTTAGCCAAATAATTAATTGTCGGATAACCACGTATTAGCGGGCATTTTGGGTGCTTTCAATCCCTTCCCGTCGACTGGGGTTCGTTGGTGGTCGGATGGCAGTTAAGTTCAGGGGTAGTTGGATCTTTTTCTAATTAATTAGTTCCTATACTACATCATTTTATCCTTCACTAAGACTCCTATATAAGTATTTTTCAACCCTCAAATTAACCCATTCACTTTATTCTTCCAAATTCACAAAAGAAAACCAAATCCCCTCTCCAAAATATTTCTCTCTCTAGAAAACTTGAAGAAGAAGAAGAAGATTCAACCTAGGGTTTCAAGTCAAGGTCCCAATTCCTCGATTGAAGGCTAGCTTTTGGATTCAAGGTATGATAGTTTTCATCCATGGAGTTTCCAAATTCCTATATTTCAAAAGGTAGAATTCTCTAATTGAGTTAGGGTTTTCTTAAATTATCATGGGTTCTTTTCATTATTGAGTTAAATGATTAAATTATGATCTCTCATGAATGAATTGATGAAATACTATAATTTTATGATGATTTTCACATGAGCCCATTTAATTCCCATGTTTACAAGTTATGAATCATATGATGTGGGATTTTGATCTTCAAGGAAGAGTTTTATGAAATTGAGCATGTATTGCAAGTTTTACATGTATTTATGATGCAATTCATATCTAACTCATGTTTTCTAAGCATTGATGATTGAAAGTGGGTTTTGAACCTCAAGAGGTAAATTATGGACTTATGCATTTTCTTATGAAATCTATGCAAATGTTTTAAGG
>NW_006238967.1:899111-976489 GCF_000226075.1 Solanum tuberosum
ACCTAGCTTGGATTGGTTATTGAATGATACCTTTCCATGGATGACTTATGACCTATCTTGGATTGGTAAGATGAGGTGTTTTTCCATAGATAATAAGAACAAGTAAAGATGACTATTCCGTGGGAATATATGCTTAGTACCGAGAGGATATTGATAATGGGATAAGGCTCTTCCCTAGTAGAGGCCGAGTTTCTAGAAACAATCTCATGAGATGGAAGCTCCCCCGTTAGTAGAGGTCGGGTATCTAGTAGCAATATCCTTATTCCTTAATTATGTGCCCCCATAGGTTGATTAGCTAGTGGATCCACTTAAGTTAGAAGTTCATGGTTCTACCTTGGCAAGTAGGACAACCATTTTCGGTGTGCGAAACACTGGGGGATCATCTTATAACTCACATGGTCTATTTTCGGTGTGCGAAACACTGGGGGATCATCTTATAACTCACATGGTCTCTATGTCGGTTAAGGCTAATTCCCCACAAGTAATAATGAACTAAGGTTACTTCAAGAAGTATTTCATATGAGTTCAAAGGTTTTAAAGATGATGTTAGCTTGCATTGACCATGGTTTTATGTCTTATGTTTTCTAACCAACTTACATCATGTTTTAGCTTGGTCAATTGCATGTCATGAAATGAAACGTCCCTTTTAGCATGTTTTAAATGTTTTATGCATGGCTATCATACTTGGTACATTGTTTTGTACTAACGCATACTTTTGCCTACATTTCCCTCAAATGTAGGGTTCGACTATTAAGGTCATTAGTTTCGTGGCTAGAGGTTGACTTGAGATATTCTGAGCTTTGGTAAGTCTTCATGCTTCGAGAACGGAGTTTATTGTTTAGTTACACTTCTTGTATTTCTCTTTTGGACATGATGTATGGGCTAGGCCCAATTTCATTCTATTGTATTGGATGGCTATGATGATTCAGATGTATTAGACTTCCACTTTGCTTTTATAATTTTTTTTGAACTTGGAATATTATTTTACTCTTATTGTTCTATTTCTTATGTTATGAGACTTAAGTGGCTTGTATGGAGTCCTTCCGGGTTCTATACGCCATGTTACATTTAGGGGGTACCCTTGGGTCGTGGCAAACTTGGTAATTAGAGCACAAGGTTTAGAATGGTCGTATGATGTCTCATAAGCCACGTCTAGTAGAGTCTTGTTCATGAGTATGAAGCGCGCCACATTTATGAATGAGAGGCTACAAGATGATGAGGAAACTCCACTTTTTTCATTACTCTTAAGTCGTGCGATGGAGTTCAACTCTATAAGGTCTCTCTCCTAATCCTTTTCCTTTGTTGTTCAGGACATGGCTTCTCGAAGAACTTATACTAGAAGGAATGTGAGGGACAATGCGGAAAAAGAAGCTCCTCCCCAAGCTCCTCAAGTTATGGTCGATCCTTTGGCCGAGAAAGTGTCGAACGTGGAATTTAGGGCTGCTTTTCAAGTGTTGGCTCAAGCCATGATTGCCCAAGACAATAGGGAGGTAGTGGTTCCCGTGAACCCAAATGTGGGTACGGCGGCTTCAAGAGTGAGGGACTTCACAAGGATGAATCCTCCGGAGTTTCATGGTTCTAAAGTTGAGGAATATCCTCAAGAGTTCATTGATGAGGTCTATAAGGTTTTGATGATCATGGGAGTTACGCCAGTGGAAAAGGCGGAGTTGCCCGCTTATCAACTTAAGGGTGTGGCTCAAATTTTGTACAACCAATGGAAGGAATGGAGGCCAGAAGATGCGGGTCCTCTTGATTGGGAGAATTTTAAGGATGCTTTTCTTGATAGGTTCTTTCCCCTTGAGATGAGGGAAGCTAAGGTGCTTGAGTTCATTAACCTTCGACAAGGGAGTATGAGTGTGAGAGAATATTCTCTAAAGTTCACACAATTGTCTAAATATGCTCCAACAATGGTTAGGGATTCAAGGGCTAGGATGAGTAAGTTCGTTTCGGGTGTATCCGAAATGGTGGTTAAAGAGTGCCGAGCCGCTATGATTATTAAAGACATGGACATCTCTTGTCTCATGGTTCATGCACAACAAATTGAAGAGGAGAAACTCAAGGAAAAGTCTAAAGAGGTAAAGAGGGCTAAGACCGGTGATGGAAATTTCTCACAAGCAAGGTCCGAGGGTCGTCTTAGATTTCAACAAAGATTTTCCGATCAAGGTTCCTCCAACGCTCCTCCTAAGTTCAACCAAGATAGGGTGTCTAACCCTAAGCCTCAAGGAGGTAATGGTAGTGGATCTTCATTACCTAGGCCTAATTGTACTAAGTGTGGAAGGAAGCACGAGGGTAAGTGCTTAGCCAGCATATATGGTTGCTTTGGTTGTGATAAGAGTGGTCACAAAATGAGGGATTTCCCAATGCTTACGACTAAAGGGAGAAAGGGTAAGCAAGCTACAGCTAGTGGTACGGGTTCCAATGCTCCTAAGCAAAACCAATTCTATGCACTTCAGACTCGTGGTGAACAAGAGAGTTCTCCCAATGTGGTTACCGGTATGTTGAAAGTTTTCCAACTTGATGTTTATGCTTTACTTTATCCTAGTGCTACCTTGTATTTTGTGACACCATATGTGGCTATGAGGTTTGATGTTCTTCCGGATGTGTTGTTAGAACTTTTTTCTGTCTCTACTCGTGTCGGTGATTCTATTGTGGAAAAGACGGTCTATAGAAAGTGTCCCATTTCCTTGTCCCATAGATTTACTCTTGTCAACTTAGTAGAGCTTGATATGTTAGATTTTGATGTTATCTTGGGTATGGATCAGCTGCACTCATGTTATGCTTTTATTGATTTAGAACTCGTGTAGTCAAGTTTCAGTTTCCAAATGTGTCTATCCTAGAGTGGAAGGGGGGAAATTATATGCCTAAGGGTCAGTTTGTCTCTTTTCTTAAGGCTAGAAAGTTGATCTCT
Organism: Solanum tuberosum; assembly: GCF_000226075.1. Classification (NCBI taxonomy): domain Eukaryota; kingdom Viridiplantae; phylum Streptophyta; class Magnoliopsida; order Solanales; family Solanaceae; genus Solanum; species Solanum tuberosum. The sequence goes on from NW_006238967.1 coordinate 902,020, forward strand.
AAGGGTTGCTTTTACCATCTAGTAAGGGTGAGGGATGTAGATTCTGAAACCCCTTCTCTTGAGTCGGTCCCCGTTGTAAATGAGTTTCCAGAAGTGTTTTTAGATGACTTACCCAGTATTCCTCCCCAGCGGAAAATAGACTTTGGTATTGACCTTCTCCCAGATACGTAACCTATCTCTATTCATCTTTACCGTATGGCTCCGGCAGAACATAAGGAGTTGAAAGAACAATTGAAAGATTTGTTGGATAAGGGTTTCATCCGATCGAGTATCTTTTCATTGGGTGCTTTAGTTTTGTTCGTTAGAAAGAAAGATGGGTCTCTTTGTATGTGTATTGATTATCAATAGTTGAACAATGTGACTATTAAGAATAAGTATACTCTTCCAAGGATAGATGATTTGTTTGACCAACTTCAAGGAGCAAGGTATTTCTCTAAATCTTCGATCGGGTATCTTTTCATTGGGTGCTCTAGTTTTGTTCGTTAGAAAGAAAGATGGGTCTCTTTGTATGTGTATCGATTATCGATAGTTGAACAATGTGACTATTAAGAATAAGTATACTCTTCCAAGGATAGATGATTTGCTTGACCAACTTCAAGGAGCAAGGTATTTCTCTAAATCTTCGATCGGGTTATCACCAATTAAGGGTGAAAGATGACATCCCGAAGACGGCTTTTCGAACACATAGTCATTATGAGTTTTTGGTAATGTCGTTTGGATTGACTAATGCTCCGTCGCCGTTTATGGATTTGATGAATATAATGTTTAGACAATATCTTGACATGTTTGTGATTGTGTTCATTGATGATATTTTGATATACTCAAGGAGTGAGGATGAGCATATTGATCATTTGAGGATCGTGTTACAAGTTCTTAAGGACCAATAACTGTTTGCAAAGTTTAGCAAATGTCAATTTTGGTTAAGGTCCGCAGTTTTCCTTGGTCATATTGTTTCGAGTAAGGGTATTGAGGTAGATCCTAAGAAGATGGATGCAGTCAAGAGATGGCCTAGACCTCTAACTCCTTCGGATATTAGAAGTTTCTTGGGTTTGGCCGGTTACTATAGAAGGTTTGTTGAGAGATTTTCTTCAATTGCCTCTCCTTTGACGACTTTGACTAAAAAGAAGGCTAAGTTCATATGGTCTGAAGCGTGTGAAAAGAGTTTTCAAGAGTTGAAGGATAGACTTACTTTCGCTCCGGAGTTGAAGGATAGACTTACTTTCGCTCCGGTGTTAACCTTACCGGAAGGGACAGATGGTTTTGTGGTGTATTGTGATGCCTCGATAAGTGGAATAGGGTGTGTGCTTATGCAAAATGGGAAAGTTATTGCCTATGTCTCAAGGCAACTTAAAATCCATGAGAAGAATTATCCTACTCATGACCTTGAATTAGTGGCGGTCATTTTTGCCTTACAGATTTGGAGACACTATTTGTATGGAGTACATGGAGATGTGTTTACCGACCACAAGAGTTTGCAATATGTGTTTAATCCGAAAAATCTAAATCTTCGCCAAAGAAGGTGGCTTGAGTTATTGAAAGATTACGACATGAGTCTTCTCTACAACCCCGGAAAAGCAAATGTGGTGGCGCATTCTCTTAGCTGGTTGTCTATCGGTAGTGTTGCTCATATTGAATAAAAAAAAGAGTTGGTTCGAGATGTTCATAGGTTGGCCCGATTAGGTGTTCAACTAGTGGACTCCATCAAGGGTGGTGTTATGGTTCACAATGGTTTCGAATCGTCTTTTGTGGCGGATGAAAGCCAAGCAAGGTCTTGATCTAATTTTGGTAGAATTGAAAGAGGCGGTGTTTAAGAAATCTGTTGAGGCTTTCACCCAAGGGGGATATGGTGTACTTAGATACTAAGGTCGGTTGTGTGTTCCAAATGTGGATGACTTGAGGGAACACATTTTGACAAAAGCCCATAGTTCGCGGTATTCTATTCACCCGGGAGCCACCAAGATGTACCGTGATTTACGGGAGGTCTATTGGTGGAATGAGATGAAGAAGAATATTGCAGGATTTGTGGCTAAGTGTCCAAATTGCCAACAAGTGAAAGTTGAGCATCAGAAACTGGGAGGTTTGTCCCAAGACATTAGCATTCCTACTTGGAAGTGGGAAGACTTGAATATGGACTTTATAGTTGGTTTGCCTCGCACCCGGCGACAACATGATTCGATTTGGGTGATAGTGGATCGAATGACGAAATCGGCTCATTTCCTCCCCAACAAGATTTCCTATACGGCGGAGGACTATGCCAAGATGTACTTGAGAGAAATGGTAAGGTTGCATGGAGTGCCTTTGTCCATTATTTCCGATCGTGGTACCCAATTCACTTCTTAGTTTTGGAAATCATTCCAAAGAGGTCTTGGCACTAAAGTGAATCTTAACACGACCTTTCATCCCCAAACTGATGGTCAAGCAGAGCTTACTATCCAAACTTTGGAAGATATCTTATAGGCTTGTGTGATCGATTTTATGGGTAATTGAGACGATTATTTGCCATTGATTGAGTTTGCTTACAATAACAGTTATCACTCGAATATTGGTATGGCTCCATTTGAGGCCTTATATGGTAGGAGGTGTAGATCTCCCATAGGTAGGTTTGAGGTGGGTGAAGTTGCCCTAATAGGTCCCGAATTGGTACAAGAAGCCATGGAGAAAGTTTGGTTTATAAAGGAGAGGTTGAAAAATGGCTCAAAGTCGGCAAAAGTCCTATGCTGATGTGAGAAGAAGGGATCTTGAGTTTGACGTTCATGATTGGGTTTACTTGAAAATCTCACCCTTGAAGGGTGTAATGAGGTTTGGCAAGAAAGGAAAGCTTAATCCCCGATATGTAGGACCATATCAGATTTTGAGGCGTGTAGGTAAGGTTGCGTATGAGTTAGACTTACCGAATGAGTTCGCGTCAGTGCATCCTATTTTCCATGTCTCTATGCTTAAGAAGTATGTTAGGGATTCGACATCCATAGTTCCCCTGGAAGGGTTGGGAGTTGATGAAAGTCTTTCTTATGAGGAAGTTCCAGTAGAGATTTTAGACCGGCAAGTCAAGAAATTGAGAAACAAGGAAATAGCTTCTGTGAAAGTGTTATGGAGGAATAAGTTAGCTGAGGGTGCTACTTGGGAGGCCGAGGCCGATATGATGTCCCGATAGCCTCATCTTTTTCTTTCTACCCCTATTCTAGCTTGAGGTAATGAGTTCCTCTTGGTGTGTCCTTGTTTTGGGAGTCATGTGTTTTTATGTGTTTCCATGATCTCCTTATGTTATGCATGTTCATGAAATGAAAACTTGTGTTTTGAAAGAAAATGAGTTTAAATGATTGATTTTCTCATGTTGTTGTGCATAGAGTATGAGTTGCCTATAGACTTTATGAGATGAATTGATGAGCATGCTTTAGCTATGCCTTTTTAGAACGAATTGCATATGAGCTCCATGAGATTGTGTTGAGAAGGTTTTTAGCTTGGAGAAGGTATCTCCTCCTTGAACATGAGTAGTTTTGAAATTTCATGCATATTGGGTTTCTAGATGTAGTTCCTACTTCCCTATGATGCATTTGAGTATGTTTATCTTGGAGTTGATGTTTCCTCCTTGTATATGTGCATTGCATGCATGATGGGCTGCTAGAGTTAGTTTCATCCCTCTTATGATGTTTTGAGAATGTCCTAGCTTGAAGTCGATAGTTCCTCCTTGGTTACATGCATTGCATTATTAGGTTGGGTTGTTAGTTCTCTCCTAATCTTTTAGAACAAACTTGAATCTCACTCAAGGACGAATGATCCCTAGGGGGAGATATTGTAACACCCCGTATTCGAAAAAGGGAACGGAAGCAACTTTAAAAAATGCAGGTGCCAGACACGAGGGCCACCCACGGCCCGTGGATGGAACCACAGACCGTAGGTGTGGTCCGTGGATGGCCCTGCCTAAGTTGGTCTAGAGGCTCAGGACCACGGCCTAACCTACAGACCGTAGGCCATACCACAGTCCGTGGTTAGGGTCCATGGTTCACTGGCCAAAATCCAACTTTCTGATGACCAACAATAGTCTACCAGGATGGACTGTAGCACTACAAGAAAATTGTGAATTACATGGGGATTTTCCTGAGAATTAGAATGAAAATTTGCAGGAAAATAAGTTTCCTGTGAATTTTCATACTAATTCCCAGGAAAATCCCCATGTAATTCACACTTTTTTTGTAGTGTAGGTCAGACTACGGACCGTCGACTGGGTCCGTTGTTGGTAGGTTGGCAGTTAAGTTCAGCGGTAGTTGGTTCTTTTTTTAATTAATTAGTTCTTATACTACGTCGTTTTACCCTTCACTAAGATCCCTATATAAGTATTTTCAACCCCCAAATTAACCCATTCACTCCATTCTTCCAAATTCACAAAAGAAAACCAAATCCCCTCTCCAAAATATTTCTCTCTCTAGAAAACTTGAAGAAGAAAATTCAACCTAGGATTTCAAGTCAAGGTCTCAATTCCTTCATTTAAGGCTAGCTTTTGGATTCAAGGTATGATAGTTTTCATCCATGGAGTTTCCAAATTCCTATAAAGGTAGAATTCCCTAATTGAGTTAGGGTTTTCTTAAATTATCATGGGTTTTTTTCATTATTGAGTTAAATGATTAAATTATGATCTCTTATGAATGAATTGATGAAATACTATAATTTTATGATGATTTTCCCATGAACCCATTTAATCCCCATTTTTCAAGTTATGAATCATATGATGTGGGATTTTGATCTTCAAGGAAGAGTTTTATGAAATTGAGCATGTATTGCAAGCTTTACATGTATTTATGATGCAATTCATATCTAACTCATGTTTTCTAAGCATTGATGATTGAAAGTGGGTTTTGAACCTCAAGAGGTAAATTATGGACTTATGCATTTTCTTATGAAATCTATGCAAATGTTTTAAGGGTGCTTTGAGAGTAAATTACCAATGATGATGTTGTGTTGTGAAAGGATATTTTCATAAACACATAATAGCATGATTTGAAAGGTTTTCTCACGTAGAAAGGATTCTTAGACTGAAAGACTTTCTCACCTAATTGAATAAAAAAGTAAGAGCTATCCTAATGAACTAGCTTGGATTGGTTGTCCAAGGGCACCTTTCCATCATTAATGAATTCAAGTAAGAAATGACTATTTCATGGGATTTATGCTTAGCACCGAGAGGATGTTGATAATGGAATGGAAGCTCTCACGTAGTAGAGGCCAGGTTTCTAGAAACAATCTCATGAGATGGAAGCTCCCCCGTTAGTAGAGTCCGGGTATCTGATACAAATGTTATTGTTGATACATAATCCCAATAATTTCAAACTAAAATCAGTATGAATTTGGTTTATAGTAATATATCGGTTATATAACTTATATATCTGATACAAAACTTATGTATTGTTTGCTATGTATCGAGCGATTGAGCAATGTATCCGCGAGTTCAGAAAAATCTAAAATTATTATAATTTTAAAAACTTTTAAAATAGAATGTAATCAGCGCCCAAATTGTTGGAGTTTCTGTACTTTATATTAAAGTAATTGATTGTATAGAAAGTTGAGGTTTTTGTATGATCTGGATTTAATAAAGAAGAGATTTGAAATTGTTGTTTTATGTATTTTATTTTTTTGATATGATAATTGCTATCAAGAGAAGGTTTTGATAGTTTTTCTCAAAACCCCAATAATTTGAGTGCTAATTATATCCTATTCCGAAAGTTTTCCAAATTATAATAATTTCAAACTTTTCAGAATTTACGGATACATTGCCCCTTCTGCTGACACATAGCAAACAATACATAAGTTACGTATAAGATATATAAGTTATGTATCATGTTTATAACTATAAACTAGAATTTTACTTATTTAGGTTTGAAATAATTGGAGTTATGTATCAACAATAACATTTTTGTCAGATACATTATACACGAAATAAAGTTGTAATGTATCTGATAAAGGTGGAATGATATATCGAGATGTTAAGAGAGAAGGAAAAATAGGATTTTATAATTAATTCAAATGGTAAAAAAAATTTAGAAACTATATTGTCTTAATTCATGTAATTACGTAACTTTCCCAATATACATACACACAAGGGCCACTTGAAACTATACATCTAACTTTTTTTTTCATTTCATCCCCTTTTTGTTAGCTCTCATTTTCATAGACTATCAGGATTTTTTATACCAAAAATTTGTAGGCAAAAGCTTTTTTTTAGCGGAACCCCCTAAGTGGTTTGATACCTAGTTAGAGTTATACAAGTATTAATAGTATATTAATTAATTATGAGTGGTTCTCTATATTATTACTTAAGCATGAATGTGTTATGTAAAGAGTTATTATTCATGTATTAGTTACTTCACACTCTATCATGTATAAAATAATACATAGATTTTCTCATACCTTATATCTACATGCTTGGGTATTCAGATTTTTAATTGTCAATCAGAAGTCGTATCAATTTTAGTATAATTTACATAAATCACATAATGTTAAGAGCTAATTACATTATTTTCCCACTCTTTTTCAAATTACAAAAATTCTTTAAAATTTATGAATTTCGGATACATCGTCATTAAACTTCCAAATACATCAGCGGACATTAGGATATATAGGAGAAGGATGTTCCTAGAGGGGAGGAATGTATCAGAGACGGAATAGGGACATCCAGATACATAGGGGAGAATATATATATCTGAGAGGGGAGGGATGTATCAGAGAGGGGAGAGATGAGTTCGAGAGGGGGATCAAGATGTATCAGCGAGAGGAGAGTGATGTATTCGAGAGAGAATTTTTGAAATTTTAAAAAATGGTAGGGAATTTTAGAGATTATGGTAAAATAAGATGTGTATTTAGGTAATTTTCCTTAATTTTACACATGAATAATTTATTTTTATCTACCTATCAAACGTCGTATAAGTTATATGAAAATTAATACATAAATAACTTGTTTCCTATCCCACTACCAAACGATCTCTTGAGGTATATTGGTAATTGATCTATAAAATAATGCTCGTCTAGCTATTAAATCTACCGTACATAAAAGGTTCAGAAATGTCCTTAATGTATTAAAGATGGTTCAGAAATATCCTCCTTACACCTATTTGGTCAAAATGCCCTTAATGATTCAAAAATTTCTTCCTTCCACCTTTGAATACACCCCTAACCTATTAGAAGTAGTTCAAATTTGCCATCCTTCTCCTAAAAATATGTTTATCAACGAATACATACTATTTGATATGCGCGCATTTCCTACTATCTTGATATATTTTATTAATAAATATAATATTTTTAAAAATTCTCTTTAGCTCTCAAACTTAAATAAATTAAAACTCAATTTTTAATTCATTTTACTTTTATTGGCATTTTACTTATATTTATTTTTTCCATTACCTAACAATTTTAGTCTTTAAAAATTACTGAGATTTTTTTTATCAATTATGCTAAGTGATACTATATTTACACTCATAAAAAAATTCAACAAAAATTATCTTAGAATGGCCATACATAACGAAATTTCTCTTTCTCCGTGACTAAGATAATGCTTTTATACAACATACATTTAGGGTAATTCACACGTTAGTTCATATTAAAACAAATTCTTATATTAGGTAAGATAAACATTTAGACAAACAAGCAAGAATTTTCCAGAAAAAAATACAAATCAAAAGAAAACTAAATAATTGTCAAAGTATAGTACAACAAAATTATTGACATACATAATTAGAATTAAAAAAATATTTTTGAGTCATTTCTAATATGTTAAGGGAATTTTTTATCTAATAGGTAGAAGGAAGAGCAAATTTGAAAATTTTCTAATAGATTAAGGACATTTTTTATCCAATAGGTGAAAATAGAGCATTTTGAAACGTTTCTAATATGTTAAAGCCATTTTTGACCCAATAGCTAGAAGAAAAGACAAATTTGACCCAATATCGGAAGGAGGACTTTGTTGAACCATTTCTAATACGTTAATGATATTTTTGAACCTTTTCCGCTAAAACAAATATCTAGCAATCAATTGTCCATTGCATCCCAATTTCTTTTCCAGGGAAGTATTATTGACACCTACTTTTAAGTCTTTCATCCCATAAACAAAATTTCTGTAAAATAAAATATATAAACCCTCTATCTTGATAAAATCATTTTAAATCTATAATATTTATATTTTATAAAAATAAAAAAAAAGATCTTGTATCTGACAACTGTGAAGTACAATGTTATAATTGGTTCTTTAAAAAAATGCAGTTGGCTTCATCTGAAAGTTGGGCAAAATTTTAGGACTTATTCCTAACTCTCATAGATATAACTTCAATAATCTTCTAAGCATTCATAGTCATTTTCAAGCATTCAAAGCCACAACAGATTATGTTATAATGTACAATCTAACTGGTTATGTATCATTCCATAAATGCAAACAAATCATGCTTAACAGGTTTAGGTACATTTTTATCACTTAATTACTTTCCAATTTAGGATTTTTGCCATATTAAATTCAAGTATATCCTTTAAAGGTTAAATATGCACAAGTATCAAGTTATTTGGGTTGAGAATTATAAATTCATATGTGAGAATATTAGCAGCTAATCAATATTTGAAGCAATCTCTCAAAAATACTGTGGATAGAAATTTAAAATATTACAATAAATAGTACTATATTTGTTGTAATCCAACCAGTTTTATTTCTAGAGGCTAAAGTATATGCAGATTTTATTAATATCTTGATAGATAGAGAGGTTGTTTCCAATAGACCTCTGATCCAAGTAAAAACATTTCAAAGCAATAGAAATGAAAAAGACACGCATAACAAAGCTTTGAATAATAGACGAGGTTCCAAAATACTTGAAACCTTTTTGTTTTGAATAACCTAGGTATCAAACCTCACTTCCATGTCTGCCTCATACATGAATTGCATCATTGAACCTGCACTCTAGATCTTATTTAATGGTCTTGCTCAACCTGAACCCTTTAAACTTTATAATTTGTCTCCAAACCCCAACTTAGTGTTAACTTCGTCGCACATCTTATCAATTAGAAATAAGCCATGATCGGAAAATAACATAAACCTTGCATGATACCTCGTGTTGGATTTGCCACGTCAAATATTTATCCATCAAAATATTACTCCCTCAATTTTAGTTTGTTTGTATTGACACGTAATTTTAGAAAGTATATTTTTTTATATTGTGGTTTTTAAACTAAAAATATGTCAAATGTACCAAATTATTATTTTCTATATCTTTTGATTATAATGATGTTTAAAATAAAAAGTTAGCAAATTTGAATATATATTTTTTGAAATAAAAAGAAAATGAGAGAAACCAAAATTGAAACACAAATGACATTACATTTTGAGTTTATTTTCCCTCGAATAGAAATATTTAAAAGTGGAAATCATTGGTGTTTATTCCTATCTTATAATTTTAATTTGGAATAAAAATTGAAAATTCAATTGATGATGACCTTATAAATGAAGTTGTTGTAGTGTTAATTATGGAGTCAAATTGATTGTGGAACTCATTGGAGCGCCTCTGGTGAGCGGTCACTGCTTTTACACCCTCTCCTTTTTATTACTCCCTCTGTTTCTAATCATTTAACTTTGAAATACTCTCACCCACCCTCTAACTATTCTGGTCAATTATTGACTTGACACATTTTTAAAAAAAAAACTATAAATAGAATGATAATTTTACTATATCACTCTTTGAGTGTATTTCTTCTGTCCCTAATTACTTGCACTTTTTGACAAATCAAGAAAACACAATGTCTGTATATCCATTATATCTTCAGTTAATTAATTTTGAAAAGGTAGAACTTATTGAAAAATCTTCAATTTTTACTTTATTCACTTCATAATTAAAAGGGATAAAATAATATACTCACTATGTCAATTATTATTTTCTTAATAGATGTACCGTTTCAAAAGTGGACAAGTAATTAGGAACAGAATGAGTAATACATACAAAGTCTCAAAAAATGTAATACATGAAATGATTGTAATAATGATAAGGGTACGTTAGGAACTAAATGTATAATTATACATTGATTTCATAAAGTGGACAAGTATTGTTGAACGAAGATAATATCTATCATTTATTTTAGACTATAAATTTTAAAAGTTTGTCTAAGTCAAACTAGCTCATATAAAATAAAACGGATGGTATTATATACTTCCTCCGTCCCATTTTATGTGAGGTACTTTGACTCGGCACGAAGTTTAAGAAAAGAAGGAAGACTTTTAAAACTTGTGGTCTAAAATGAATGATAGGAATTTATGTGACTGTAAATCATTTCATTAAAGGATAAAATAGACATTTTATAATAAAATTGTTACTTTATATAGAAATGTGTCATTCTTTTTGGAATTGACTAAAAATGAATGTAATCATTAAAGGATAAAATAGACATTTTATAATAAAATTGTTACTTTATATAGAAATGTGTCATTCTTTTTGGGACTGACTAAAAAGGAAAGTAAGTCATATAAATTGGGACAGAGGGAGTATTGTCATTCTTTTTGGAATTGACTAAAAATGAATGTAAGTCATATAAATTGGAACAGAGGAAATAATTATTACCCTATTATTATTAGTTGGTAAATATATATATATTTTCCAAAAAATATTAATTGTGGGGTGTGGAGTTGGGGTTGGTTATTCTACTGGTCCATCTTATTTTATGGGGGTGAGAGGTAGTGTTGTTTATTCTTCCTCTGGTCCGTTTATTTTCAATTCAAAGTCCATTTTTTCAATTTCATTTCTCTGTTAGGACATTAATCCATCTACTTTATTGTTTTTCCTACAAACTATTTCATCTTTTTTTTTTAAAACTTTCTCTCTCCTCTTTTTCTCTCTCCATTTCTCCAACAGAAACCGGCGTTGGGATCTCCGCCATCGCTCGCCGGAAAACTTCACAATTTCCGATCGGGGATTATGAATGTTTAGCTGTGGATAAACGGAGAAAATATAAACAATTTAGCAAGAGGAGAGAGAGAAATTACAGGTGGTTTAACGTGCAATGTAGGAAAAACACATACACAACAGGAGAGAGAGAGAAACAGCGAGACAGATAGAGAGAGAGAAAGGCATCGAAGCTTTGGAGGTTTCTGCACGGCACGGATACCTAGATCTCTTCTTCAATTTCCCTTCCTTACCTTGCCTTGTGCCGTAATTTATTCCTAAACTATTTTTTCATCTCTCTGTTCTCTCTTCCTAATCTTTATAGCTACCTCTCATACCTTCCAATTTTTCTATATATTCAAAAAAAAAATATCTCTCTCATCATTCTCTTGTCTACAGGTGCGTGCTTTTTTGTTTTCCTTCTACTTTTAGCTCAATTATGGCATATCCTCTTTTGATCTACTCAAAATTGGCTTCGTTTAACTGTTCGATCGGTCTTCAACTTTTCTCTTTGCTAAACATTAACTATCCTTCTTCTTGATCTGCTTAGCTTGATTAATTCATTTCAAACCTATGAAATTCTAATTCTGTCTTCACTTGTTAAATGCATCTAGCTGAAAATTCATTTTAACATGTATGATATGATCCAACCTCTGAATTCGGCTGAAGCTACTCCCCGTTCCATATATACGTTTCTTTTAACTGTTTAACTTGTATAACAACATAATTGAAGTATGTGTCTCAACTGTGACAAGTTGCTTACTTTGATGTTTCTATTTTGTGCCCAATCAGTATAAAAATTGGTTCTTTATGACTTCTCATTGCAGAAATACTTTGAAACAAGATCTTCTTCAAGTTTCATACAGGGTTAATGTATTTCGTGGTCTGATTGAAAGAAGGGATTCTTTCGTCGATTAGATAATTCCTTCTGTATCCAACTTGCATCACGCCATCTCAAATGAGGGAGCTACAGGGTTTATCGCCGTCATCTTACTTCTCCGAGGAATTATGTTTTCGTGATGAGGTATAAATTGTTCATACATCACTCTTTGTAATCTGTTAATATACTTGTAATGTTACAACAGTCTTGAATAAGGCCTCAAATGGATAAAGTAGGGTGGGAATACTATTTTGCTTGTTTTTTTCCTCGGTGACTGATACCTTCCTCGTCTGAACTTGACAGAGGCAAGTTGGATTTTGGAAGGCAAATAGCCTGCAGAACTACCATGGTGAGTAGTAATTTAAATAAAACATTGTGTGTTCCTATTTATTTCAGGAGTTTGCTAGTGCTAGCCGTTGTTTCAAATATGCATCTGCCTGCCTTATGCACAATGCGACTATCAGACTAGTTTAGTGCCGTGATTTGAAAGTGGTAGTGGATACTGATTGTTTCAGCTATTAGTTTAAGAATCTCCATTGTCCCTTCTTCTCCCCTACTCGAAATTCTTATTGTTACAGTGCTGTAAGCTATAAATTTAGAATATGTGATCTCATCCTGCAAAAACTTTTTTTTCTAAAACGATTTTAGAGAAGATAATTATGTTTAAATCATCTTCAAGTGACACAAGATTGGTATCTCTATTGATTTTTGGAAACTTATTCGGTTGAAAGGTGGTGACAGAAATGGTAATTAGACTGTATGAATCTTGCGCAATGGTTGTTTGAATCTTGTCTAAATTAATGTGCTTTAACCTTTCTGATATCCAAAATATGTGCACCCTTTCTAAAATACAAACAAATGCATGACCCCCCCTCTCTAGTAAGGATAAAAAAGAAAAGAAGAAAAAGAATGAAGGTCCTGCTAGCAAAACGTGCAATGACAAGCAAATCCTGTTATTTCTGACATATTTTTTCATGGCTCCATCCATGTATATTCTTTATAAAAGATACCATAACAAGGGTGAGTGATATTCTTTTGATTTCCAAGTAGAAAGGGTTGTGATCCAGATGAAGGGTTTTGATAACCTCTCTTTCCACTTATCTGACGCCTTCTCATGCAGGTCTTAAAAGTGATGATGCTTTACAAAGAGCTGCTGTTCGTTCATCACCCTTTGAGAATCATATTTCATTGGGCTCCCCGACGGCGAAGCATTTTGAACATCATGATTCTCATCTAAAACAAGACAAAAAAGTTAACAGTATCATAGAAAGACGAGCTGTTGGAATTGAAAGAGCATCCCACTCCTTACCTAGAGCTCTTGACTATAACGTGGGTGTAAGATCTATTGTCAGCACTGACTTGGCATCTTATCCAGCAGAAGACGACAAAATTAGCATATTGGGAGGTCAATATGAGAATGGTCTCTTCTCGAGCTCATTATCAGAGTTATTCAGTAGAAAATGTATGTCTTGCTTTCCTTCTGTTTATTAGTCCTTTGGCCTATTACTTTGTTTTCCTAGTGTTGTCGCTTTTTTGGCAAATTTTTTCCCCATTGCGATTTCAGTGGCTGTCAAAAGTGGTACTTTCACTGCTTCTCTTGTGATTATGTTGTAGTTGGATAACTTATTAATTCAGTCCCTCTCTTATCAATTTTTTTCGTTTTATTTCTTCGGCTTTTCAGTCGGTGGAAGAGGAGTTGATGTTTGGATTTTGTATGCAGTGCGATTACCGACCAACTATTCCCCACATGGTCATTCTGTTGGAGCAGCTGACTCACACTATGAAGAAGAACGTTTTGAGTCCCTTAAAGAACTTGAGGCCCACGCTATTGGAAATCTTCTCCCTGATGATGATGACTTGCTTGCTGGGGTTACTGATGGGCTAGACTATGTTGGCCAACCCTATGCTGGTGATGAAACTGAAGATCTTGATCTTTTCAGTAGTGTTGGAGGTATGGACCTAGGAGAAGATGGTTCCTCTACAGGACAACAAAATTCTGAATATGCTGGGAATTATACTCTGTTGTTGGGCGACTCTAATGCTGCAATTGGTGGCCAGAAACCTTTCGAGGAAAATCCATCTAGAACACTCTTTGTAAGAAATATAAATAGCAGTGTTGAAGATTCTGAACTACAAACTCTTTTTGAGGTGAGAGCGGTCAATCAGTGGGTCTACATTTTCCAGAAACTTCTCTCTACACTCTTCAAAGAGAATTAAAATGTAAACAGAAATTGTATGTTCTGATTGGTGATAATTGTTGTGTTTGATTCTTATGAACAGCAATATGGAGATATTCGCATGCTATATACAGCATGCAAGCATCGCGGTTTTGTTATGATATCTTATTATGATATTCGAGCATCACAGAATGCCATGAAAGCTCTTCAGAACAAACCACTGAGACGCAGGAAGCTAGACATACATTTCTCAATTCCCAAGGTATGTATGCTTCATCTTTCTTGGTCTTTCCTAGTGCCGGCAAAATGAGCCCATATTTTGGTAACCCGCCCATATTTTAATGGGTCGGGTGAGTGACTTTTTACATGGGTAAAATATGGGTTGATACCCATATTCAACCCATAAAAATATGGGTAAAATATGGATTAGCCAAATGGGTTAAGCTTCTAACTTTTATTTGCTCAAAATTCATGATATCACTAAAAATACGATAACTTCTCTTCCTTTTTATGTTCTTCTATAGAACTAATTATTTTCTCTATAATTGAAAAGGTGAAGTCTTTGGCCCTCCAAAAATATATATTTTAAATGTACATTTCTTTTGTTAATTATAATTATATTTTTTTATTTGTTTAATTTTAATTTGGATAATAAATAATAGTGTAAAATAAGCAAATCCTGTATTAGTATTGACATTGCTTAAAGTGCATTAAGCATGTTTTAGTCCTAAAATGCAAATATTCATTTACTTTGAAATTAAAAATATTTTCCCCTTGTTATTACATAAATTTATTTTATATTGAAAAGTTATAGGATTTCTTTTTGACTTTTCTGAAACAATAAAACTAAATGAAGCATTTTTAACATTTTTCATTTAAAAAAGACTAAAATATTTTCTCCATGTTGAATTCTTAAGTAGAGTACTATTTACTCATGAAAATATGGGTAAACTAGTATTTTACCCAATCCATTTTTACCCATATCAAATATGGGCGGGTTGAATTATTACCCATTTTATGTTGATCCATTTTCAACCCGCCCAAATTTGATCCAACCCGCCCATTTGCCACCACTAGTCTTTCCCATGCCTGTTTTTGGCATTACTGGCCCTACAATTGTTTTTGACATTTCTATATATCTCCCATATGCAAGCAGTATACCAAAAAAATCATCCATAGGCGGTATTTTCTGAGCTAGAGTTGTTTTTGCATCGCATGTTTCTCAGTCAACAATTCTCAGCCCTACTTTTCTGATCATTTTTGATAGGACAATCCATCAGAAAAAGATGCCAACCAAGGGACTCTCCTGGTTTTCAACCTTGATTCCTCTGTTTCAAATGATGAACTTCATCAAATATTTGGTGTATATGGCAAGATTAAGGAGGTCAGCTAGTCTACTAGCTTTTTGCATGCAGTTGTTTTGTAAGGGATATTACTGATTTTTTTTCTTCATTTTTGCCCCTTTCTTTTAAAAGATCCGCGAGACTCAGCATAGAAGCCATCACAAATTTATAGAGTTTTATGATATTAGAGCTGCAGAAGCTGCTCTTCGTGCTTTAAACAGGAGTGACGTTGCAGGGAAGCAGATAATGATTGAAGCAAGCCATCCTGGTGGTACTAGACGGTGCGAATTTTTAACATTTTGCTTTCCTTAGCTCTTCTTGGAGATACCCCTCCTTCCCACTTCTCAGAAAAAGGAGAGAGAGAGAGAGAGAGACATCAGGACAGTGCTGTTGTAGAAAGCTGTTAGCTATATTATGTTTTATAGCTGTATGCCAATTATCCATGTTCTATAGGCTTCTCAAATTTGAACTCATTGTTAATCTGGGAAATTGTTATTTTCTTTTAACTGATTCACTCTGTATTTGAGCCTTTGTTTGAATATAGCAGGCTGTCGCAGCAATTTCCTTCTGAGCTGGAGCAAGATGAACCTGGTCTTTATTTGCAGCAGAATAGTCCTAGCAGTTTAGCCACTGGATTTTCTGGTACTAGTACACTTCATTCTTTGCATTATAATTCTTGCAGAAAAAGTATTATCATTCACTTTACTTAAATCGTAAGTTCCAGGAGCACTTCCACATGGAGGACATGGTTCGAGTATGGAAAATGGATCTTTTCTGGGCAGGCAATCAGCCAGTGGTTCTGCCATTAATTCCTATTTGGATAATGCATTTGACTGTGGATTATCATTCAGTGTTCCTAACAGCTTATTGAGGTTGGAATCTAAGGGGGGTAACCAAGCCAATGTTGGTGAAACTGGCCACCTGCAGAGCCAAATCAATTTTGACTTTCGGGGCACATCAGGTCTCCATCCTCATTCTCTGCCAGAGTACCATGATGGTTTATCTAATGGAACTTCCTCCATTTCTCCGGGCGGCATTTCTGCAACTATGAATATCAGGCCACTAGAAGCAATAGAAAACCGAAAGTTCTCCAGAGTTGGCCCTAATGGGCAACCGGTGGAACTAAATGAAGGTAAGAAGTTCCATATCACCGGTCTTCGTTCTGTGCAAGGATAAATGTTATACTGACCAGAATAGTGAGGTTATAATCCTGAAAGAGAGGGAAGCAAGAAGAAGAATGAGACTGTTGAAATTTGCTTGTATCCTAGCCAATTCTCTGATATGTTTCTTTTTCATTTTAATGAGGGTCAGCAGTTTCTAACGGAGCTGAGAGTGCAATTGTACCTGTAAGGGTACAGGTACAGGGGCCATATAAATAAAAACAAGTGTGCCAAATTTGCTTATTTACTGATCTTCTATGTTTGCTATCTCTGTTCATTACAGTTTTTACTCCAAATGGAAATGTGAATTGTCCTTCTCCTGGGCACCAGTACATGTGGAGTAATTCACATCAATCGCAGCCTCAAGGCATGATGTGGCCAAACTCACCAACATATGTAGGTGGGGTCTGTGCTTCTCGCCCTCAACAACTGCATTCAGTTCCAAGGGCTCCGTCTCACATGCTCAATGCACTTGTACCAATAAACAACCATCATGTGGGTTCAGCACCTTCTGTTAATCCATCCCTCTCTCTCTGGGATAGAAGACATGCCTATGCAGGAGAATCTCCAGATGCATCTGGTTTTCATCCAGGTTCTCTGGGCAGTATGAGGATGTCTGGAAATTCACCACATACTTTGGAGTTCATTCCTCATAACGTTTTCTCGCGCACTGGTGGCAGCTGTATAGACTTGCCAATGTCTTCCAGTAATGTCGGATTGCATTCCCATCAGCAGAGAAGTTTAATGTTTCCTGGTAGAGGTCAAATAATTCCTATGATCAGTTCATTTGATTCTCCAAATGAAAGGATGCGGATCCGTAGAAATGAAGGCAATTCGAGTCAGACTGACAACAAGAAGCAGTTTGAACTGGATATTGAACGGATTGCGCGAGGGGACGATAAAAGGACAACCCTAATGATAAAGAATATTCCTAACAAGTACGTCACTGTTTTTTATTATTAATTGATATTTTATTTTATACCTGAAACCCTTCTATTTGCTGATGTGAAAACATTATGCTAAAGATGTTGATGTGGAGGGAATTTACTCCAAAAAAATGAAGAAGCTGTTTGTTGTTGAGAGATTACTAATCCATTAGTTTCTTTGTTATTTGAGATGATTTTTCTTGAGTTCTCTTGAAAACTACCCTGACTTGGTGGGTCATTTAGCGTATGTGTAGATAAAATTACCATAAGTCTGTACAAGTAGAGAGTAACAACTGTCTACCACCTTGAACTGTTATCATGTAGTAGCATGGTGAGTGCTATTACATATCAGGCCTTCTCATCTTAAGCTTTTCCTCTCCCCTTATCTTGCTGAATGACTTGAAATATTTCTGACATTTTCTCCAATGTGTCCCAGTTGTAACTTATTTAACAGATTTTCTAGTTACATTTTGTAGATCATTAATACTGACACCAATGCATCTAATGAGCATACCGTATTTATATGTATTTTGGTTGCAAAATTTCAATGCTTGTATACCAGCATGGGATGAATAAAATAACATTAAGGCTTCATTTCAAGATCAGTTTTCATCTTTCGAGTATAAAGATCATATATCTGTTGTCACAGCGACAAACTTGTTCAGCTATTGGATATATATTTTTTGCATTCTTTGTCTTCAAAATTTGCAATGGTGTGCCATGTTTTAACTTCTCCTGGGGATTTTTAGATATACTTCAAAAATGCTTTTGGCTGCAATAGATGAGCGTCACAGAGGAACATATGATTTCATCTATCTACCCATTGATTTCAAGGTTAGTGCTTTGTCCATGGTGAAAGCTTTCTTGTGTTCTGGATCTTGTTTCTACTCTCTATATAACTTTGGTTTGTTTTGTTGCAGAACAAATGCAATGTAGGTTACGCATTTATCAACATGACTGAGCCTACTCTTATTGTTCCATTTTATAATGTATGTGGTTCTGGCACCCTAAATAAAATTAGTTCTATTCAATTTGATGGTAACTTCCTATCATTAAAGGTGAGAAAATATTTGTCAGGCATTCAATGGAAAGAAATGGGAAAAATTCAATAGTGAGAAGGTGGCATCACTTGCATATGCTCGCATTCAGGGAAAATCTGCACTCATTGCTCACTTCCAGAATTCTAGCCTGATGAATGAAGATAAGCGATGCCGACCAATCCTCTTCCACACTGATGGCCCTAATGCTGGTGATCAGGTATGAACACAGCTCTATCAAATAGCTGTCTTTGCTTTTATAGTTTCATTTGTATCTGGGGGACTATCAGCTTGATATTTGGTCTCAATTTGGAAAAGTGTGATCTGTGTGGGAGGAAAATTAGTTCTCATTTTCGTGATTTTGCAGGTGCCGTTTCCCATGGGTGTAAACATGAGGCCAAGAAGCAGCAAAAATCGGGCTGGCACGAGTGAAGAAAGCTACCAAGAGAGCAAGGATTTCATAATTGAAGAGTCTGTGAATGAATCAAATTGAGGAAGCTGCTGCAATTTTGTTGGTACTAACCTACTAATAGGAGGATTTTGAGACTGGAAAGAAATATCCACCCAATTTTTATTAATGTACATTAGGGTGGTCACTGGAAAGGCAAGAAAAAAGAAGAAAAGACTTGTATTTTTCTGAATTTTGGGACAGACTCCTGAAATAGTCATGAAAATTGAGGCATCTCAGTGGAGCTTCAAAATTTTGCAAGATTTGGGAGGCTACTAATTCATGATAATCACACATATGAGTTTCCATGTATTCATAAAACATTTGCGGCACAATGGAGGGTTCTCTTGTATCTCTTTCTCTCTCCTGGCATTTTCCATATATATTTTTTTTGTCTACTGACAATATTATTAAGAAATTTTTTCTCATCTCTCCTCCCAATCCATTCCTTCCAAATTACATGAATTATAATTGATTGGCCACTATTTCTTTCAAATATTTTAACGTTACTTTGGCGTTACTCTTCATTAGCTATTACAAATTCATTATTACCATTGACTTCATTAGCTATTACAAATTCTTTATTATCATTGAATAGCGAGAAAATTTAAAACGACTATAATTTGGACATAATTAGAGATTTAAAGTCATAGTGTGAGTACTTGTGATTCATAGCAACAATTTTATAGAGGAGATAGGTGAACGAGATAAGAAGAGGGAGAGGGGAGATATTAGAGAGAGGATGAATACATGTTGATACAAGTTATATTCGATGGAATACAACGAATGCAATTTGATAGAGAGAGAAGCGGGTGAGACTTGGGAGAGATATAGAGAGGAGAGGAAAAATACAGGGTTGTGTCACACTTCGAGCCTACACCCTAGATGTGGCCGACACTCAAAACCATTGTTGGTTCCAAATGGATTCTTGGTCTGATTTGTTACTAATTATATACTATAACACTATCCGAAAGTTTTTAAAAGATGAACATGCAACGACTTAAGAAAATGAACTCAATAATTTTATAGTTAAAAATCTAAAATCGATATAATATGGGCAGAAGTACTCATTACCCCCCTGAACTTGAAGCTTTTTATACAGTGTACACCTAAACTAAATTTCATTTTAATTACCCCTCCAAACTTGTTTATTCCTCCGTCGCGTACACCTTTTTCGTCCAGCTACTCCTGTTGGGACTACACGCGCGCGACAGCTGTCTAAATTGGTGATGTGGATTTCCACCTGGATAAATAATAGCCACCTGGATAAATTAATATTGCAAAAAATAAATTTCTTAAATTTAAAATTCATTGTTTAAAAGTTATTTTTGAATAAGGGCTGATTTCGCGGAACTCCTTTTGGATTTGGGTTTTTCTAGACGTGAAGTTGGTCGATTAAATTTCAAATTTGTCTGAAATTCTTACCAAGTAAGTGTTAATCTTTGTTTCCTTTACTTTTCATTTACATTTTTCCTTATTTTTCGTTTAAAATATACCAAATATTAAAGAAAAATGGAGATTTTACATTTTTTTTACTGTTGTAGCTTTGTGATGTGGCAAAAAATCACTTCCTCACGCGCCTAGTAGAGATTGTTGTCAATTTCTACGCCAGGTGGACAAAAAAGGTGTACACGACGGAGGAATATCGGAATAAACAAGTTCGGGGGGGTAATTAAAATGAAATTTAGTTTAGGTGTACACCGTATAAAAAGCTTCAAGTTCAAGGGGGTAATGAGTACTTTGCCTATAATATGCATATGTTTATAAAGCAATGGCGAAAGCTATGAATCAACTAACTTGTCTATGAAGCCTCTTATGTATTGAAAATAGGTTATTGGGACAAGGCCCCAAGCTACCTTAATACTTTACTGACAACATATATTAACTACTAATTTGCTAGATAAATCGAAGCCTTCCAAAAGTAAGGAGATCTCATCAAAGCTGGATGAAAGTGAGATCCTAGTGATACGCCTATTGTCGATTCTGAATTCATAAATCTGCATCATAGAATAATGCAATGCCGAGTGATGTCAATACATGAAATTTACTGTATGTAAAATAACTGAATGAAACTATTGCCTAAGGACTGAAGTATTTTTAAGATATACTAAAATAAAGTCAAAGAAATAGTAAATCATGCATGCGTACTTAACAACAAACGTTTATAAATGAAAATATGCATCAATACAAATACTGAAAATAATATAATTTTAATTTTCTTGGAGAGATTCTCTAATCAATAACTATCACATGATTCTTAAAATGATACAACATCTTGCCCATGTTGCTAGAGTCATCTTATACCTTGAAAAAGTATAAGACAAACTTATTTTAACTTATGGATACAATCTCTGAGCCCTTACTAGGGGCTTTTTGAGGAATCATCTGAATCAAGACACGTTCTTATCATATTCTGGTGACGCAGTTCTGGGGTTTGGATTATCTGAATCCTACCCCAAATAGGTTCTCAATACTGCTCCCTAAACATGCACTTTTTCTCATAAACTTTAACACTTTAATAAAAAGTGTCATGCTTTAGGGGAAAAATTGAAAAATCTCTTTCTTTGAGTCCTTGCTCAAAATAATTCATTAGAACTGAACTAAATTTTCTTTAAAACTGACTATGTTTCCCTGGAAATCTGATTATGCTTTCTCAAAGATGAAATATGTTTTCTTTCAAGCTGAACATGATTTCCTTAAACATTGACTATGCTTTCTCTAAATTTGACCATGCTTTCTTTTAAAATTGACTACGCTTTCTTTAAGGCTGACTATGCTTTTCTAAAAATATGAATTTTCTTTATTTCTTAAATAATGCACTTGAAGCTAAATATACTTTCTGGAACTCTTTTATGAAATAATGCACTTGAAGCTAAATATACTTTCATGAAATAATGCATTTGAAGCTAAATATAATGTAACACTTCGAAAGTAGAATAATTGATTTGGAGGGGAAAAATACAGAAAATTTGTTGGTGCAAGTTTGTACGAGGTCAAGTATGAGTTGTACTTAGTTCTACGGTCCATAGATGGCTTCCATAGATGATGTCCTGAAAGTTGAGAAGATGTCAAGTCTCAGATGAGTGTTTACAGACCAACAAGATGGGTCGTGAGAGTTTCTACGGGTCGTGTATGATGCTCGTAGGGTAAATTCTAGACTTTGTGAGATTTTAGTACCTTAAATTTACGGTCAGCTTGTACGGGTTGTAAAAGGAACTACGGCTCGTAGAAAGCGATATGTAATTGATCTTCAGAAACCTGGACTCTTAGTCATTGAGTGTATGATTGCCCTTACGACCCATAAAAGGAACTATGGACCATACATGGCTAGTCGTGGTCGATGGCCCAGACTTAAGAGGATTTCTAGGGTTGAGTTCTACGATGAAGCTTTACGAGTCGTGTTATGGTTTATGGGTCGTGGTTGGTTGTTCGGGTTTGAGTTCAAAAAGTTGAGTTTCCAATAATTGATCTATGGATGACCAGTACGGTCTGTAGAAAGATATACGGACCGTACATGGTGATGTAGAAGCCTTTCGGCATATATTTCTCAGGATTAACTGAGTTTTCTCTTACTCTTTTTATATCTAAACTACATCGTTTCTAGACTATTCCTAAGTCCTATAACCATTTCTAAGATCAAAACTCTCACCATTCTCTCTCAAACTCCCAAAGCTCTCAAGTCTTCTCCAAGGACTCTCTCAAGGTGATCTAGAGTTCCTCAAGCTTCAAGTCTCCTCTTTCAAATCCAACGCTAGGGTTCATCAAGGTATGTGAGAAATTCATCAATGGGTTTCTCTTCACCCATTGAGTGCCAAAGAAACCTCAATTTCTACTTAATGATTCTCACCTAAATTCTAGGATTTCATTATTACGTTGTGGGTTCAATTGATTTAAGACTTTTTTCATCATGATTGATCTTATTATGCATGATTTGAAAAACCATGCTATACAAGTGCTTTATGATTATGAACTGAGCTTGATATTCATGTATTATGAATTGAAGAATTTATGAATCAAGGATGCATTTAGATAAATTATCAATCATGATTTTATGTAATAAGTTGCTTCCGATTGAAGTATTGTCATTGTGAAAAGATGATCATGATTTAGATGCCTTAGATAAGTATCTAATGAATATGCTATGAAATCATAATTTTGAAAGGAGTTATTCTATGATATGGAAAAAAAAGATCTATCATATGGAGTTTATGAATGATTTGGTATTACTAGATTCTTACTATTTCAAAGACTATAAATACGATAGAGAAAATACATCATTACCCCATTGAAGTAAAACTTGTTTTTGAAAAAGACACTTAAATTTTCGGGGGGTTCTATTACCCTTGAACAATTTTTTAATTGGTGTTATAACATCCTTTTTGACAATCTGACATAGAGAGTGTATGCACTCTCTTAAAGAGCATGAAAAACTTAAAATAATAATTATAATATTAGTTTTACGAGTATTTTATTATGAAATGTATTTTCTTATTTTTTTGATAGTTTTAACCTTTTTGCTTCTTTTTTTTTCTTTCTTTCTTTATTTCTTTCTTTTTCAAAAATTAGTTGTCATCTTTGACGGAACTCCACCACTTTCTGTGCCAACATTTTTGCCACAACTCTACCCACATTCTTTTATTACTATTACTTTAATTCTCAATTCTAAAATCTTATCTAAATATTTTTTTACATTTTGAATAATTTTGTAAACCCATTAGATTTCAAGATGATTATGAGATATCATTTAGCTTTTTATCCAAATTTCAATCAATATTCTAACAATTTTAGAGAAATTCATTTAGTCTTTTCAAATTATCATTTAAAATTTTAAAGTTATACAAAAAGACGATAAATCAATTGATGATATTCTTAAAATTTTGAATTTGCTTAAAGAATAACTAACTTTTGTTATAAACAATCCAACAAAATCAAGAAAATAGTTTAATTTTTTTAATAAAATTCAGTAAGAAGAAGAAAAGTTAGCCACGGAAGAGAAGAAGAAGTAAGAGTAAAAAAATGAAGGAAATGGTTTGCTGAACGTAGAGGAGGTGGGGGTGGAGTGGCGTGGGGTGAAAGGGGGGGATTAATTTATTTGAAGTTAAAATTATAAAAAGGATAAAAAGAATTCAAAAAGTAAGAGAGAAAAAAAAAAGGAAAAAAAAGTATGAAATGAAAAAAAATATAGCTTGTAGAATGTAATTTAGAGAATGTAAAGTTGTTTTGTGGAGAAGTAGCTAAGAAATTTAGAGAATGTAAATTTGTTTTTCTCTCACTTCCGAATTCTATTTATACTTTCGATAATAAATTCACAAAAAGCCCTTCGAGACAATTTAGCAAACTCAACTAGACTTGTAGAATGATTCGGTTATACCCGACTTGTCAGTCCTTCTCATCAAATCGTCTTATGCAATTAATTAATTTCTTTAGGAGACTGTGAATTTTGGTGATACTCTAGACCTTTGCGGAGTCAATTCGGTGATACACCAAGTATTCTTTTGTTTTACCACCTGAGGAAAGTTTAAGAAGTATGAGCTGTCATATTTAGCGAGTTGAGCGCCTATTAGCAATGCATCAAATTGGATGGGCGATGCTCAGTATAACTCGATCCTTCTTTCTTATTTTGGATTTCTTCCTTTTTTTAAAACTCCAAAGTATTCTTAGCCTCCCTTAGCCAAAATACAATCACATTATAATAAAAAAGATATAAATAGGCCTTGAGGATATTACTTTTGATGAGGAAAAAATTTGAAATGAGTCACAAATTTTCAATTCACCAACACCCCCAACTTAAACTTTTCTTGTCCTCAAGTAAAAAATTATCCCTATAAATTTAACAAACATGCCTACAAAGAGTACTTCTTGAGAGTTGGCATGCATATATTTTCGCTAAGACTTTGCCCACGTGATCTTGAAGACCATTGGATTAACTTTAATGCTTATACGCTCCAATAATGCATTATAAGCTTCAAACTTTGACTAATCATTGCAAATTAAATCAAGTGCTCACAATAGCTCACCAAAATGCAAAATTATGCTAGACAAATGTACTTTAGTGCCCTATCACAAAGAATGATACCCTTCTCTCATAATTCATAAGAACTTTATCATCAAGGAATCACAAATTACACTCACACTCACACTCACACTCACAAGGAGAATAACATGTATGCGCCAACACATAAGCTTGTCCATATTTTTCAATTGATCAATGAACTGGCTAGTAAGGGATCACAATGATATTTTATCTACTTGTAATGTGGTCTTGGGTAAAGTAGAAAAAAAATTGGATTAAAGTGACTCTACCATCTTGAAGTATTATATGAGCCCTTATTACTTCTGTCCTTCTTTCCTCCTCTTACTTGAGTGCCCTATCACAAAGAATGATACCCTTCTCTCACAATCCATAAGAACTTTATCATAAAGGGATCACAAAAAACACTCATACTCACAAAGAGAATAATATGTATGCGACAACCCATAAGCTTGTCCATATTTTTCAATTGATCAATGAATTAGCTAGTAAGGGATCACAAATGTATTTTATCGGCTTGTAATGAGGTCTAGGGCAAAGTAGGATAAAATTTGGATTAAAGTGACTCTACCATCTTGAAGCATTACATGAGCCCTTATTAATTCAATCCTTCTTTCCTCCTCTTAGGCATATATCAACATTCACACTCACTTCTTTGATTCTTCTCGATGGGAACCCGTTTTTTTGAAATAATAAATCAATCATTCTCTTTTTCTTTTTTTTAAATATTGGATGATTTTGGAGAAGCTCCATCTTTTATAATACAACCACCTTGAAGAAACAACTTCAATCCAACACAAATTTCATTCTTCATCAATCCTTACTACAACTCACCACACCCCCCAACTTAGGCTTTTGACCTAAGTTATTTCTCAGCCTCACATGAATGCTTCAATATAATCTTGGTTTAAAATGCTGGTCCAATTCAAAAGTGATAAAGCTATCAATACAACTAATTAAAAACATAGAAATTTAGGCACAACTTGGGCAAAACTGGATCACACAAATCACATGGTAGACATAGAGATGGTTTAGATTAATGACTCACTCTCAATGACTACCTTTGATCCTTTCACATGTTCCCAAGTTCCCAAGTTCCAAATAACTAGACCAACATGGCAAGTTCCATGTCTTCACGATGCATGAAATTCTGTCTAAACCTTACTGCACATGACACTCAAGCACACTCGTCAAAGCAACGATCATTATATTTCTAGCTTGCATGCAACATTCATTGCACTATCACAAAAATTGATATTCAAATATTCAACACAAAATTCTCAAATTCATACAAAGAGTATGCAAACTTTTCACCTTAAAATTGAAAATAGGTCTTTAGTATGAAAAACTCAAATAATTTACCAACATGCATCTCAACAAGAGTACTTTCTGAGTCATTCAATATTCTAATGCTAGTACGCAAAATGGCACAAGCATGATATTCAATGAAGCATTTGTACAAAAAGTTATACTACAAAACCTAAAATGATTATACTATAAACCAAAACAAGAAGTTAACTAGCATCACTTCACCAAAATTAAACCAACAGAAAGTACCAATATCAAATATTACAACCACCACCTAGAAAAAACTACTACCCCTCTCCGCACTATAAAAGAGACATTATCATTAATGCCAAAAAAATAAGCATAGAGAGAGTAAGAGAGTCTGATGAGTTAGTTTTTTACCAACTCATTGGACTTAAATTCATGAATAATAGTTGTTTTATGCTAATTGAGATGATTTTAGGCCCTAGTTCTCTTGTATGCAACCATTTCTTAGAAAAGTCAAGTTTGATGAATTTGGACCTTAAAATCACTAAAGCACACCAGTGAAGGAACGGGCATCCCACAAGAAACAATTGGCATCTTACCAGCCAAACATCAGCTTGACTGAAGAAAAACTATCTAAGCACCAATGATTCGCTGGCGTGATACAATTTCTTATCAATATTTTGTCACGACCCAAAGTACACCCTAAGTGTGACATGGCTTACAAGACCCCGAGAGGCCCTACACAAGCCACTAGACATACATATACACATGGTAATAGACAAAAACAAAGCATTTCATATCAATAAAAGAGTTTGTCATTTCAAAGGCGGAATTCTAACATAGTCTTGACACGCCTTTCTACAATGTCAAAAAAAGTGGTCGGTACATAACTCGTACACCACTTACAACATCCGAAAGTAAAAACATAAGAAAGCAATAAAGGCGATATAGTATTTTGAGTATGAGGACTCACCAAGTCTTCAAACCTCTAGAGTGATCAACTAGCCACGAATGGAGGGAGATAAGTCATCAAGCTCTACATTAGTGAAACAATGTAGGCACAAGTATGTATTAGTACATGGAATGTATTAAGTATGAGGGACATGCAATAAAACATGAAATATGATCATTAGGGGACATAAGCGAAAAACATGATGTGCATGACTAAGCTAAACATAGTGAAAATCTTCAAAGAGGAATCATAATCATGAACATGTGGTCATTACATCTAAAAATCATGAGAAAAACTTCATAAAATGTTTGAAAGTAACTTAGTTCATTTTGTGGGGTATTTAGTATTATCGGACATAGACCACATGAGCTATAATGTGGAATTTGGTGTCTTACTCCCACATAAAAAAGAGATCTCCTTATTTGCCAAGGCAAGAACCTTAAACTTCTAGCTCAGGTGGATCCACTAGCTATGTCACTTAAGATAACCTATGAGGGCACGTAGTTAGGGACAATGAAATTTCTACTAGAGATCCAGCCTCTACTAATATGAGAGCCTCCATCTCAATATCCTCTCGAGGCTAAGTAAAAATTCCAACGGAATAATCATAAACATAAGCATATAATTATCCATGGAAAATAATAATTAAGTTACTAATCCAAGCTAAAAATATCATAGAATAGCTCCTAAAAAATTGATTCATGCATGAGTGAGAAAACCTTTCACCAAATCATGACCCCTTAATGTGAGAAACCTTTTCACAATTTCATTGATACCAATCTTATAGAAACCTAGATCATAAAACCTTTCCTTTCATAAATCATGTACAAGTTCATGAAAACATCATTCATAGCTTCATAGCTTCTTCATAAATTCATGTAAATTAGGGTTCATAGTTAAAACTAAGATCAATGCATGGGTTCACATGGAATTGATTGGAAAGCATGGAAAATTTAATTCATACATGTAGAACCCATGAGGAATTGAATGAAAACCTAACAAATTTAGGGAAATTGAATTGGAGAATTGGAGAAAAACTTGGGACTCGATGGGTGAATGGAACCAATTGATTAACTCCCTACATACCTTAATCTCAAATCCCACAAGCAATTGATGAAGAAACCTTGAAGACTTGAAGAACCCTAGAAATTCCTTAAGAACCTTGGAGAGAAAGCCTTTGAGAGAAACTTTGGGGATTTTGGGGGAATGAAGGGTAGATTTTTTACTCAAATTAGTTATATGGGCTTATTTATAGGCAAGACGGCGTGATATAGGAATTAGGTGCATAGGAAAAGACTCAAATACCCTTTAAAAATAACTGTCGATAGACTCTATGGTTGTGACCTACGGACCGTAGAAATTCCTATAGACCGTACTAGTCAACCATAGGTCAAGTGACTAGGGCCTGAAATCTTGACAAATCATACGACTCATTTCTACATACCGTCAAACTTTCTACGATCCGTAGACCTCTAATTTCAACCCAAAATTTCTCTAAGTCTAAAACATTTCTACAAGACCTTCATACGGTCCATAGTCAATTCAAAGGATCAGCCTGGTCAATCGTAGAATGAGTTACTGGGCTTGATTTCCAAAATATTTTTTCCACTTCCTACGAGATTGGTCTACGACTCGTAGAACTTTCCACGAACTGTAGACTGACCTCGTGGACTTGAACCAATAGCCACCTTTTGGGCTTCTTTCCTTTTCCAAATTCTGAGGTGTTACAATATCTCCCCCTTGGGAACATTTGTCCTCGAATGAGACTCAACCTAGCATGAATATATATAGTAGAGAGAAACTAACAACCCAACATGAATGCAAATTACATCAAAATGCACATAAACATGGAATTACTCCAAGCTAAATCATAACATCGAAAATGAAGTTTCCATGAACATGCATGCATATGGAAACATGAGAATGACTAAAACGCATTAATCCAAAAGAATGAACCATGAGAAAACTAATACCTCAAGATAGAGTAGGAGTGAAGGGAAAGAGATGAGGATACCATGACATCATATCTGCTTCGGCCTCCCAAGTAGCACCCACAACTAATTGATTCCTCCAAAGAACCTTCATGGAAGCAACTCGGGCCCTATCAAAGTGGCCTCACCAACTTCAAACCATCCTATAGGAGACCTACACCTCCTACCATAAAGAGCCTCAAACAGTGTCATACCAATGCTAGAATGATAACTATTATTATAAGAAAACTCAATCAAAGGGAAATGATCATCCCAATTACCCTTGAAATCAATTACTCAAGCTCTTAGCATATCCTCCAAGGTTTGAATGTTACACTCTTCTTGTCCATCGGCCTGAGGATGACAAGTCGTGCTAAGTTTCACTTGGGTGCCAAAACCTTTCTGAAATGACTTCTAAAACTGTGATGTAAACTGAGTACCTCGATCAGAGATAATGGACAAAGGCACTCCAAACAACCTTACCATTTCCATATTATAAAGTTTGGCTTACTCTTGTGATAAGAATGAAGTCTTTATGAAAGAAAGTGAGCCGATTTTATAATTCAGTCCATTATGACCCAAATCGAGTCAAATTGTCAACGAGTGCGAGGTAAACCCTTAATGAAGTCCATATTTAAACCGTCCCACTTACATGTATAAATACTAATGTTTTGAGACAAACCATCTTATTTCTGATGCTCAACTTTTACTTGTTGGCAATTCAGACAATGTCTTTCTTCTTCCAATTCCACCAATAGACTTCCCACAAATCACGGTACATCTTGGTGGCTCCCGAGTAAATAGAATACTAAGAACTGTGAGCTTTTTTCAAAATATGTTTCCTCAACTCATCAACATTCGAAACACATAATCGACCTTGATATCGAAGGACACCATCTTTCTTTAAGAGAACACCTCAATGGTTTTTTTGGAAATCGACTTCTTCAAGTCAACTAATACTGGATCAAGATTTTTCTTAGCTTTTCACATCCGATACAAAAGACGATTCCAAACCATTATGAACTACAACACCACCTTCATTAGAACTAACCAAACGAACACCCAATTGAGCCAATCTATGAACATCACGAACTAACTCGTTCTTATCATCCTCAACATGAGAAATACTACCCATTGATAATCGATTAAGAGCATCTACCACCACATTCGCCTTCTCTGGATGATATATGACACTCATATATCAAGCTACCTCATTTGACAAAGATTCAATTCTTTTGAGTGAACACATTATTTTGTTTAAGCATGCTAAGTGGCTTGTGTAGTGCCTCTAGGGGTCCTATGCACCATGTTACACCTAGGGTATACCTTGGAACATGACATCTACGGACCGTAAAAAGTGTATGTTCTTCTCAGATTTCAGCAGACTTTTATTTTTTTCTGAGTTCCTTAGGGCTTGATCTGAACTTAGGAATTTCTACGATGTTACAACATAACAAATCTTGCTCGCCTCTCTCACATCTCGCTTACAACTCTCCTATGTATATGGTATCTCAAATACATACATATAGGTGTCTTTAGTGCCATTCATATGTATCTAAGATACATAATGAATCTCACTCTCTTCCCTTCCCATCTCGCTCACCTCTCTCCCTATTTTAGTGTATTTGGTAGATAAAATACATATATTTAAGTGTATCTTTCTCAATATATGGTAGAAAACTTTTAATTATTGGTAAGATACGTAATATTTTGATAGTATAGGTAATAATAATAATATTTATGGTAGTGAAGTATGTCTAATTATGTAGTTATTCCATTAATTTAATGGGACCCATTGATCTTAGGCGCATTTATATACCCTATTACTACAATTTGTCCACATTTACCAAAACTTTTGAGAGTATTCTCAATTCTAATTTATATGTTTTAGATAGGTATTGTGATAATTACACATTAACCTACATGATTAGTTATATGCTGGGGTTCCGGAAGAAGTATGCACATAACGGAAGCAAAGGAAGCTAGAACAACAAGAAAATGCATCAATGGGAAGGCTTGGCGCACTGCCCCAGCACACCAGGTGCACTGGTGGCGTAGGGAGGCAACCTCAAATTAACTGGGGCAACTTCCTAGCGCACTGGTGGCACAGAGCGCCAGCTTGAAACGCCTTGGACTTGTTCCCGGTGCTTTCCTGGCACCTTGCCCTCAACTTTTACAGTGAATTTAGTCGTTTTAGGATTCCAAAATCGATTATAAGCGAGAATTAATTTTCCAAACTCTATAAATAGGACCTTAGGGTTATTTGGTAAAGGTACACCTTATTTTTCAATTGCAAGAGCAAGGGAAGAACAATCTGTCTTAGGTTTCAATTTTCTACTCTTTCTTTAATTTCGAATTTTATGAAAACAATTGTATTTGCATTCTTGATTATTATGAGTGGCTACAAGCCTTTGTTCTGGGGTTGTAGTTACGGGTAATTATTGAACATCAAGTGTTATGAATTAATTGTGATTATTGCTTAAATTAATTTTGTATTCTTATTTTAGTATCTCATGATTGGACACCAATGAGATAAATATATTGTATATTCTTGAACTCGAGAGATGAATAGGTAGATAGACCAAAGAATACAAAAACCTTGATCTTTCTATAATTTCACTAGTTTAGATTCATGTTTAGGATTGCCACTGAACAAACAACGAGCTTGATAATGAAATATAAATGCTCATCAATTAAGTCTATCTATCCCTGCTCAACAATGTAGTTAGACAGTCAATTGGAGTAGGCGATCAGAGTTCGAGAAATCATGATCATAAAATCAACCTTATAAATCAGTGATTTGATAAATGTATTTAATTTATACATGAGATGGGATACATGAAACCTTAAGCATATTGCAGCCCTAGAATTGTCCCTTAATTGTTTAAATCACCGAAATTAAAGTTGTCGTTACTAGTTATTTTTATAATTGAATTATTTGCAATAGAAGTAAATGAAACACAAGATTCTTGAGAACATTTTCTTTAAGTTGTGGAATTAGTAGAATTAATATAAATTGATCATAAGTCTTTTGGATTCGACAATCCGCTTCTAAAAGAGTCATTTATTACTTTTGCGATCATGTTCACTTGCTTGTGCATTTGGCAGCAACAACTTTTTTGGCGCCGTTGTCGAGGATTTAGAATTAGTTTATATTTAAATTTTTTAAGTCTGTGATTTTATTGTATAAGTAGTAATAATTTGATCTTAGTTGTTCTGAATTACATGTACTTAAGGCACAAGTCTGGCTCGAGGGAGAAAACTGGTAGATTCGTTAAACAAACCTGAAAGGTTTCTTTGTCGACGAAGAAGGTTGGCGGCTCTAAACCCATTTCAGCTGTTAGAAATAGATACCAAGGAAAATCTTATGGATAATCGTGAGGAAATCGTGGAAAATGAACAAGAGCGTCTGTGATGTGACAATCCCACTCACCACTAATGTTACGTCTAGTATTCGTAAACCACCATCGGGTGGTAGATTTGAGCTGAAACAGAATATGGTGCAACTCATTCATTCAACTAGGCAATTTACTGTCCTTCCTCATGAGGGCCCCTGAGTGTATATAAAGAACTTTTTGGAAATAAGTGATACTTACATTTTGAATGGGTTATCATCTGATTATGTGAGGTTGATTTTTTTTTTCCGTTCTCACTATTGGGAGAAGAAAAATGGTGGTTGGCATCTGAGCCAGCAAATTCTATCACTACATGGGGCTATCTAGCAAAGAGGTTCCTAAGTTGATTCTTTCCATCAGGAAAACCTGCAAATCAAAGGAGTGGGATCTTTAGTTTCAAGTAGGGAAGTAGAGAGAACATGTAACAAACTTGGGATCGATTTAAACATTTATCGTTACCAGGCAAATGAGGTATTAGATCACACCTTTATTAAAGGTCTTGAATATAATGCAAAGGTACTACTAAATACTGTAACATGTGGGCAAGCCCTAGAGAAGACCTATGATGAACTGGTTGAAGTCCTAGACAAACTGTCTAAAGGCAACCCAGAATGGAATGGAGATGCGTAAAGAAATACAATGTAAAAGGTTGCAGGAGTGTTGGAAGTGGATCAAGTGACTGCATTTGCTGCAAAATTTATGCTTTGCAAAATCATATTACCCCAACAATCAATAAACTAACACTAAGGCAACAACATGAACAAGTAAATGTGATACAACAACCTCATGGATGGTGTGAAGTTTGCGATAGTGGAGAGCATGTGATTGAATGTTGTGAATCAAATCTAGACTCCGTGAACTATGTAGGTAATCCACATAGGGGTGGAGGAACATAGAATTATGGCAATACATATAACACAATTTGAAGGAATCACCCGAACTTCTCATGGGGTGGAAATCAAAATTAGAATCAAAACCAGGCACAAGGGAAAAGCCAATACCAACCACAAAGAAATGGGCAGCGGTATCAAAACCATGGCCAAGGTAATAATCAATGTGCCCAATAAGGGGGTATGACTAATGAGGAGATGTTCAATCAACTGATGGTAGAGATGATTAAAACAATGCAAATGTAGATAATTTCAAAGAGGATTTGAGAAACACCCTGATATCAAATCAAAATTTGGAAAGGCAGTATGCTCAATCAGCTAATGCTATAAATTTGTGTCGACAAAAGGTCTTTAAGATGTCACTGATACTAACCCGAAACAAGTGAATGATGTGGGTACAAGAAATGGGTTACAATTAGAAGAACTAGCTCCAAAGAAGAGAAATGTTGCTTGGGGTAAGTGGAGAAAAGAAACAAGAAAAGGTTGGGCAAAATTTAAATATCAAACCATCGATCATAGAAGCACCAAATTAGAGCTTAAATCTCTGTCGAGACACCTAAGGTATGCATATCTGAGCAACAATGAAACTTTACCTGTAATACTTTATGCAAAATTGTCTGAAGCACAAGTTGATGTGGCATTAAAGATCTTAAAGGAAAGGAAGAAAGTTATTGGATAGCAGATGCCAAATATTCATGGAATTAGTCTAGCATTGTGTATGCACAAAATCTATATGAAGGAAGACCACAAGAGGAGTGCATAACATTAACATTGACTAAATCCATTGATAAAACAAGTTGTAAGAAAAGAAGTGATCAAGTGGTTAGATGCAGGAATTGTGTACCCTATCTTTGATAGTAAATAGGTAAGTCATGTAAAGTGTGTACCAAAGAAAGGTGGTATGACAGTGTGAAGAACTAAAAGAATGAGTTGATTCCCACAAGAACTAGTACTAGATGGAAGATTTGCATGGATTACTAGAAATTGAATGATGACAAAAGAAAGGTTCATTATCCTATCTCTTTCATTGATCAAATTCTTGACCATTTAGCAGGGCATGAATACTATTGCTTTTTAGATGGGTATTCTGGATATAATCAGATTTTAATTGCACCCGAGGATCAACAAAAGACCACTTTCACTTGCCCTTATGGCACATATGCTTTCAAACGCACGCCATTAGGACATTGAAATGCTCCGGCCACTTTTCAGAGATGTATGATGGCTATTTTTCATGACATGGTGGAGGATTTTTTAGAAGTATTTATGGATGATTTCTCTTTCTTTGGGAAGTCTTTTGAGGTATGTCTTAGAAACCTTGAAAAGTACTCGTTCGTTGTGAAGATACAAACTTGGTGCTTAATTAGGAGAAATGTCATTTCTTGGTTCGAGAAGGTATAGTTTTGGGTTACAAGGTGTCAAAGCATGGACTATAGGTTGATAAAGCCAAGTTGAGGTTACAAAGAAATTGCCCCATTCGGTTTCTGTCAAAGGGGTAGGAAGTTTTCTAGGACATGCAGGTTTTTACCGGAGATTCATCAAAGATTTTTCCAAGACTGCCAGACTTATGTGCAGTTTCTTGGAGAAAAAGGTGAAATTTGAGTTTGATGAAAATTGTGTGAAAGCGTTAGAGATGCTGAAGTAGAACTTAATTAAAGTTTTAATCTTGATTTCTCCTAATTGGGAGCTACCATTTGAACTCATGTGTGATGCAAGCAATGTAGCAGTGGGTGTAATATTGGGACAAAGAAAAGATCCATTGTTCCATTCGATATATTATGCTAGCGAAATCCTTGATTCTGCCTAAGCTAATTACACAGAGAAGGAGATGTTTGCTCTAGTGTTCGACTTCAACAAGTTCAAATCATATTTGGTACGTACCAAAGTAATTGTTTATACTGACTAACCAGTGATTAGGTACCTATTCAACAAGAAGGATGCTAGGCCACGGCTCATTCGATTAACATTGCTTCTTCAAGAATTTTACCTTGAAATCAAAGACCATAAAGGTACAAAGAATTAAATAGTTGATCGTATTTCGAGGTTAGAAGACTTCTCTCATGTGCATGAAGGGGAAAAAATACGTGAAGAGTTTCTGGATGAGTATTTGAAGGCCTTATATCTCTCAAATTCCATGGTATGCTTATATAGTGAATCTATTGGTGAGTAAAGTGCTCCCACCAGGCGCAACTACTCAACAAAGAAAGAAGCTAAAGCATGATACTAAATTTTATATCTAGGATGAACCATTCTTGTTTAAAAATGAGTGGATCAAGTTGTGAGAAGATGCATTTAGTAAAATGAGGTCAAACAAGTGCTCTAGAGTTATCATGCAAGTCCTTATGGAGGGCATCTTGGAGGAGAGCGCACGGCTCACAAGGTATTGCAACCTGACTTCATTTGGCCCTTTTTATTCAAAGATTCGATAGCTTATGTGAAAGAATGTGCTCAATGTCAAATATTGGGTACTTTATTTAGAAGACATGAGATTCCACATAACAATATTCTTGAGGTAGCAAACTTTGATATGTGGGGTATTGACTTCATAGGTCCCTTTCCACCATTGAATGGAAACCAATAAATTCTAGTGGCGGTTGATTATGTGTCTAAATGAGTTGAGGTTGTAGTTCTTCCTACGAATGATTCAAAGGTAGTTATTAAATTCATAAGAAAGCATATTTTCACTCGTTTTGGTACTCCAAGGGAAATCATAAGTGATGGAGGTAAGCACTTCGTTAACCATTTAATGAAGAATCTTCTGGCTAAGTATGGTATACGTCATAAGGTAGCTACAGCGTACCAACCACAAACTAGTGGCCAAGTTGTAGTGTCGAATCGAGAAGTGAAGAAAATCTTGCAGAAAATAATGAATGCTCAACGAAAAAATTGGTCCAGGAAACTTGATGATGCTTTATGGGCGTATAGGACAACATATAAAACACTCATATGGACTTCTCCCTATCACATGGTGTTCAGAAAAGTGTGTCATCTTCCGGCAGAGTTAGAGCATCAAGCATATTGGGAGATAAATAAGTTAAATCTTGACCCAGAGCTAGCCGGGAGAAAAAGAAAAGGCTTATTGCACAAACTTGAAGAGTTTAGGCTCCATACTTATGAGAATGCTAAGTTATACAAAGAGAAGACCAAGAGATGGTATGACAAGCACATAGTCCCTCGCACTTTTACTCCAGGACAAAAGGTATTAATCTTCAACTCTAGAATTAGATTATTCCCCGAAAAACTAAGGTCTAAATAGAGTGGGCCTTTAGAAGTGGTGAGGATGACACAACATGGTGCGGTAGAGCTTAAAGGCAAAGATGCTAACGTTCTTAGTGACTGGGCAACGGGTCAAACATTATTTTGGTAAGGATGCGGATCGGGATCGATAAGCTCTTAACTAAATTATGAATGATCCAAAGTTGAGTCGAGTCGCGATGTTAAACCAAGCGTTCCACGATACGCAACCCGTGAAATTATGTAATAATTAGATATTTTTTGTTTTGATTTTTATTTTTTTTGGTAGGATTTAGTGAAAGCTTAGTTTATGTAATTTTTTTGGTAGGACTTTGTTAAATTTCAATCATTTATAATAATTAGGAACTATAAAAAAAAAAGGGAAAAAAACAAAAAGATGAGTCGTGCATGACTAAAACTAAGGCGTTGGGTGGGAGGCAGCCCACCATTATTTTTTAACATAATTTGGTTGATGCGCATGAATTGGAAGGCGTAACACGCAAAATAAGGATAAAATGCAAAAAATTAGAACCGAACAGACATAAAGCACTAGGCAGGCGCGCAGTGCGGGGCATGTGTGAGTGGCAACCTTGGACGAATTCTGTCAAGGCACGCCGCGCCAGGCGTGCATTAGCTGCAACCTACTTTGGGTGTACTGGCGGCGCCTCACGCCCACCACTCCTCCATCCCAAAATATTTTTTAATTCATGGGACCCACTTAAAATTCATCCTTAAATCATATACCTATCCAAATTTTACCTCACTTTCTCTCAATTTTAAACCCTACCTGTCGCCTTAACTCTCCCAATTTCTCTCAACTTCAAAAAAAAATCTTCTTCTCTTCACTCACTTTCTTCACCAAAATCCCCAAATATTTCATTAATTCTCCCTCAAAGCTCTTTCTAATCACCAATCTTCTATCAAAAGCCCAGCAACACCCATCACCCACCAAAGAAAAATCAAACCCACCTTACCCCTAACCCCCACTACCTACCTGACCCATCCCATACCCAAACCTAAAAAACAATCTTCATTTTTCTATAATCTCAGTGGTTTCTAATGGAACCTAAAGGAAATAAAGTTGAGGTTGGAGCGGGTAGCAAGCGAAATCGAAAAGGGTCCTCCGTCGGAACTTCTAGTCAGGCACCTACCAAATTGCCACCATAAAAAATTGATAAATAAGTGGTGAAATACATTGGATAAGAGTGATATGATTGTCAACAAGAATCTAAATACTTGGGCAATGAATATGTCAATGAGGGGTGGTTGCAAGCCGAATTTCCCCAAATTCATTCCAAAGTTTACGCCTTGGGGATCCATTACATCTTCTTTGACCAAGGTAAGTGTAACCTGATTCTTGTGCATCAATTTTATGCTAATTGGAATACATATCATTTGCATCGCAGTAGGGGTGATATAAAGGGTAGGTTTGTGCAGTTTTTGGTTGAAGCATTAAATGAATTTTGGGGTACCCCTGATTGTGATCATTCTGAATTTCAAGCTATGAAAGAGAGACCTCCTTATATATATATATATATATCATATGGTTGATGTTACAAAGATAAATGAACAAGATGTGTCACATGGGCCGGTGTTATCTACTACGGATAGGCAAGCACCAGATGATAGTTAGATGGGCTAGATGTATGGTATGGTTGAGCTACAATTGAGGATTGATGGTCATCCTATCACTGGAGAGGATATGGTGACATTGGCAGAACGTTACCCTATGATGGACAACGTCATGTATATGTGTTGTAAGGGCCTGGCATTTCAAGAGCCTATCGATGATGATGATACCACTGTTAATGAGGAGGATGAGACTGATGAGGATAACACGAAGGATGATGGGATTGATTATGATGACACCAGTGCTGGTGATGGTGATACAACCTTGATGGTTGTAGAGTTTGTCGCGAATGTGGCGACTGCTGATTGAGAACGTGCGGCCTAGAGGCCAAATGGGAGTTTTATTTCACTCTTTACTCAGGTTTTAATTTTTCGAACTAGGGCCAGTGCTTGCTTTAAGTGTGGGGTGGGAGATATACTTCCTTGTAACCATTTTACTACTTTATCGAGTATTTTTGTTTCATAGGTGGTTTCCTCAACTTTTGTTTTCGGTTATTTTTCTTAAGATAGTCCCTTTGAACCGACTAGGACTAGTTTATGTTTATTTTATTTGGTTTGATTGTTAGTTGAGTCTTAAAGTTGTTGTAGAAGTGAATGTTCTGAATGATGGATGGATAACGAGCGTCTTAAGAGAAAATTAGTCACTAGGATTGGTAGATTGTGAAGCCGAACTTTTTGGTATTTTGGAACCCTACTTAAAAAGTTAGCCTGACGTCATGAGTAGTTCACACTTGAATATGCAGTTATAATGGAAATAGTAACCTTGAGACACGCATAGGTTCTTTGTTTTGACTCTAAATTGATAAAGTTGGGCTTAATTATGTGAGAAACACGCAATGTGATTTGTATGAGCATGCTTATATGTTTTTATGTCCTTTTGTGTATGTCATGATCCCATGTGTGGTGAGTGTTTTTCTTGCACATAATGGTGTCTAGAACTTTCCCCGTGTGCGCTTAACAAGTAACTTGAATGGATTATGGAATATGATTGAGGCATTTCTTTGAATAGCCAATTTAAACTCTCTTGTGTGCCTCCAAAATAAGTGTCCTTAGTGAAGCCCTGTTGAGCTTTTTAGCCTATATTTTTTTTATTAATCGCATAATGAGTCAATTCGCTTTTTATTGATACCATTACTTTGTTTGATCCAAAAATGATTCTTAATGTACTATGTCAATAAGAAAAGGTAACATAATGGTAGAAGTGAAGTATAGTGAAATAACTTATATGGTGAAATTAGAGAAAAGAGGTGAAAATAGCCTATGATTATAATTGCAAAGGCAGTTGTGAAAAAAAAACATGTATGAATAAGAAGCAAGTCTTGAACAAGTGCTTAAATAAAGAAAAGAGCAAGTATTGAAAAATAAATTGAAGGGTAGCTAAGAGGTGTGCACCAAAGAAGGGAGAAGTGGTTGGAGATGTCCGAAAAACAAAACAAGTGCATTAAGGAGGAGTAGTCACTAATTACATCCTAAATATACCCCTCCTTATCCCTTAGCCGACATTACAACCAAGTTAAGTACTCTTGATTTCATGATAAATTTATTGTGAAAGTTCAAGCACACTAAGGGCAAGCCTAGGGTATGTTGTGACATGCAAGAATATCTTTTGTTAGAACGAGAGATTAATTTTTGAAAAATAGGTCTTTTGTGAAACAAAATATGTGAACATGATGTATGTATGAGAGACAGGCTATATCGGAAAAAGTGAGGGCATTCATGATGCACATTTGAATGTATTTTATGTTGGTATACTCTAATATGATTACATTGGCCCGAAAAAATTAGCGACGAGTCATTCATTGAGGTTGTGTTGTGTTGATTGGTATACTAACATGGCGAACTAAATTGTTGAATGTTGCATAAAGTGTGGACTACAAAAGCATGATTAAATGTGTTAGGTTAATTTTAATGTGGGTAGATAAGTCAAAAGGTGATAATTATGAGTTGATAGTTTAGAGATTGTTCAAGGATGAACAAAGGGTTAAGTGTGGGGTAGTGATCTTGAGCGTATTTATATGCCCTATTACTACAATTTTCCCGCATTTACCTTACATTTTGAGAGCATTCTCAATATATAATTTGTATGTTTTAGATAGCTATTGCGGTGATTGCACACTAACCTATATGATTAGCTATATGCAGGGGTTTTGGAAGAAGTATGCATATAACAGAAGCAAAGTAAGCTAGAACAACGAAAATTAACGGGAAGGCTTAGCGCACTGCCCAGCACACCAGGTGCACTAGTGGTGTAGGGCGCCAGCCTCAAATTAATTGGGGCTGCTTCTTGGCGTACTGGTGGCGCAAGATGCCAGCCTTGAAACGCCTGGGACTTGTTCCTTGCCCCTTGCCCCTTGCCCTCGACTTTTCTGGCGAATTTTAGTCGTTTTAGGATTCCAAAATCGATTAGAAATGGGGATTAACTTCTCAAACTCTATAAATAGGACCCTATGGACCTATTTTTCAAGTGCAAGAGCATGGGAAGAACAATTTGTCTTAGGTTTTAATTTTCTACGCTTTTTTTAATTTCGAATTTCATGAAAATAATTATATTTGCATTCTTGATTACTATGAGTGGCTAGAAGTCTTTGTTATTCAGATGTAGCTACGGATAAT
Organism: Solanum tuberosum; assembly: GCF_000226075.1. Lineage (NCBI taxonomy): Eukaryota > Viridiplantae > Streptophyta > Magnoliopsida > Solanales > Solanaceae > Solanum > Solanum tuberosum. The sequence goes on from NW_006238967.1 coordinate 942,872, forward strand.
TGTTGAACATCGAATGTTATGAATCAATTTTGATTATCGCTTAAATTACTTTTATATTCTTATTTTATTATTTCATGATTGGTCACCATTGAGATAATTATATTGTATATTCTTGAACTCGAGAGACGAATAGGTAGATAGACCAAAGAATATAAAAGGTTTGATCTTTCTTGAAATCACTTGTTTAGATTCGTGTTTAGGATTGACACCCTGACGAACACCGAACTTGGTTATGAAACAGGATGAAATATAAATGCTCGCAAATTGAGTTTGTCTATCCCCGCTCAACAATGTAGTTAGACAGTCAATTGGAGTAGGCGATTAGAGGTTGAGAGATCATGATCATAAAATCAACCCTGTAAAATAGTAATTTGATAACTGTAATTAATTTGTACATGAGATGGGATACATGAAACCTTAAGCATGTTGCATCTCTGAAATTTTCCCTTAATTGTTTAAATCACTGAAATTGAAGTTGTTGTTATTAGTTATTTTTATAATTGAATTATTTGCAATAGTAGTAAATAAAACACAAGTTTCTTGAGAACACTTTCTTTAAATTGTGGAATTAATATAAATTGATTGTAAGCCCTTTGGGTTCGATAATCTGATTTTAAAAGAGTCATTTATTACTTATGCGACCACGTACACTTGCGTGTGCATTTGAAAGCAACACCATCATATCTTCAACTTCAATTGTTCATTTTAGGGTGCATGATTTGTAATTAAGTAGTAAGGGATGGATTTCTTTAAGGGGAACTTAAATAAATTTCACCAGTTTAGTAGTTAATTACTTAGATACACTCTAGCTTACAATATTACGTATCTTATCAAATTTGGTTCCTCTAGATACATGTATCTTGGATACATGGGGTCAAATTAGGTGTAATTTGTTCTATATATATATTGTATCCAAGTCGATTCACATGTATCTGGGATACATAACAAATCTCGTTCGCCTCCCTCGCCTCTCTCCCATTTCGCTCGCCACTCTCTCATGTATATGGTATTCCAGCTACATGTGAATCATACAAGATACATACAAATCATGTATCTAGTTTGTATCTAGTGTGATTCACATGTATCTGGGATACATAACAAATCTCGTTCGCCTCCCTCGCCTCTCTCCCATTTCGCTCGCCACTCTCTCATGTATATGGTATTCCAGCTACATGTGAATCATACAAGATACATACAAATACATGTATCTAGTTTGTATCTAGTGTGATTCACATGTATCTGGGATACATACTAATCTTGCTCACCTCCCTCCCAATAACGCTCACCTCTCTCCCTATTTTTGTGTATCCGGTATCAAATTTCCTTTTCTAAAACTCTTGATAAGGTCCAAATAAGAAAGCATAAAAGACGATCTTTCTAAGCAGGTTTATTTTGCAAAAAAATTTAAAGACTTTTAATACCCTTGACCTTTTATTCAGTACCTATAAACTAGCATGTTGAAACCATCATTTGTTAATGTAATATAATATAATAACTAGATATAAAACTCGTGTGGGTTCAATATATGATTTTTTTTTCTCTTAATTTATGTGACATAAATAGAATTTGAAGGTCAATCAACTTTTTAATATGATCTTTAGATATTTTAGGTTGATTTATAAATTTCTTATGTAATTTTCAAATAACATATGTTACTCCCTCTATTTCAATTTGTGCGACACTGATGTAATTTCGACAGTGAACCAAATTTTTTATTTGTGTTGTTATTATTGTGATATATTATGTTACTTTCTCTATCGCTTTTATGTAGCACTGATAAAATCTCAAGGATTAATCAAAATAAGTTAAAATATTTTATGTCATTATTGTGAAATCATGAACAAGAAACCCAAAGTTGAGAGTAAATAATATCATAAATAAAATAAAATAAATAGCATGTATTGATGTTGTGTGCCCAAGTTATAGCAACCTCATAATTTGAGGAAATTACAAAAACAATATGGTTGATGGAGTGTTGAACCCAAACCTCTCACACATAAAATGAAGCCTTCACCACGAAGCCAACAAGCAACTATAAGCATAAAATGTCAAAAGTTGCAGCATGACACAGGCAAGTGAGGCAGCGTAACTATTGCTTCTTATATAAGGGAATAATAAAATAAATATATAGAAAAAATCATGCAAAAATCCAGCACAAATATCAGATGTGAAATAAAGGGGTGGTTTGCTTTGCTTATTTACTAAAAAAATAAAAAAAGTTGAAAAGAGAGTTGGAAAAAAAATAAAAAAAAATAGCAAGTGGTCAAAAAGTAAAGAGTGCAATATCTTTTTTATGTCATAAAGGAAAAAGTACTCTCCTCTTCACATTCCCTTTATTTTACTTTATTCATTTAAAAATAAAATAAAACTAGTACTAGTACTGCTCGTACTTATTTATTTATTTTTTTCATTCGGTATTCAGAGCCCACATTCAAGTTCCGATTAAATTCAGATCACACACTACAGTGTCCATTCAGGGATGGCGCTTTCAACATGATTTTTTTCATATCCAGAACTCGAACTCGAAACTAGAAAAGTGAAGTAGTCCCACCACTGCACCACGTACAAATCATGTTGATCCTACTTATTTATTCATTTCTCTCTGTATATGTATCCCTATCTTTTATCTCTCTCTTTCTTTGGTTAACAAATGTAGAGGTTGTCTGTCCGAGTGCTTCCCCACAATACTAAACTTATTTAATCATCAAAATAAATAAGCACCATACTTAAATCATTAACCATCCCTTCTTGTATCACAAATAAAAACTCTCTCATCCAAAACATAGAGGGGAAACTTTTTTTGTTGGATAACCATGCAATTTTTCCTTATGTCATATAATATAATATATGGATAAGGGCCTAAAATGCTCCTTAAACTAATTGAATTGGCATAAAATTACCTTCATTCGCCTTTTTGCCCTTAAATATTCTTTGGCGTTAATTCTTTTGTTCAAAAATACCCTTGATATTAACCATTTAGTTCATATTTGCCTTTATTTTTGACAAAAACCCCTAAAGTAAAATCATTCAATAATTATTTATTACGATACGCTTGAAATAGTATTTTAAAAAATTATTAATTTCATAATATGTTATTATTGGCCTATTTCAAATCAACCCCCAATTAATTATAACTCAACTTATAACTAGTATTCAACTAAAATTCTTACTCGTCCAATCTGATTTTTTATCTAACAAGATTATAATTTTGTATTAATATAGTTTTTTTTATCAACTACCAGTTTAGCTCATTCCTTCCTTTTTATTATGTTTTTAATCGATATCATAAATTCAAACTTGAAATGAACTTACATATTCATATTCTTTTAATTTATATTAATATCATAGTGAATGGAAGGGGGGGGGTAGGAGAAAATTCTTATTTCAATCTTTTATTTTGAATTTTTTTATTAAAAAATAATAACACACATATATATATATATAACTAATCTATCTATTAAAAAATATTTGAGTTTAGTGTATTTTCACATAGGGTCATGAAAAAGTACGTCTAACTAGTCTATCTATTAAAAAAAATGTTGTTACTAGATTTATGACCTCTCAACCATAGAACATGATTACAACTTCTCTCCCAAAATAAGTGATGTGTTATTAGAAAAAAATTATGTCAAAATAAATAATTAAATGGAATTGTTGAGATTTTTTCCGTAGTTCAAATAAGTAAATTTTTAAAAGTTCAGAGAATTATTGAGATTTTTTTATATATATTTATCTTTCTTTAATGAGATTCTTGATTACTTTATATTTTCTAGATGAATAATTTGAATATGATTAAAAAGGTAATAGTGAAAAAATAGTTTTAAATTTATGTTCACTTAATATGGACGAGATGAAGTATCATTTTAGTAATTCAAGAAAAAAAATAGTACTTTCGTTGGTCTTAAATACTTGTCATTCTTGCTAAAAATAGATGGTCTATAATATCCATCTATTTACTTTTACTTGTCCATTATTTCAAAAATAGAATTTTTTTCATTTTTACCTGTCACTTTTAACATATCATGAAAAAACAATTATTATTTCCATATCTTACCCTTAGTAATAAATACTTATTCTCTTAATCGTTTTTCAAAAGACTTAGAGCCTGTTTGACATTGCTATTGGGAGGCTAGAAACACTTATTTTGAGAAAACAACATTTTTTGTTGAAAAATGAAGTGTTTTGCAAATCAATAAAAGTGCTTTTAAATGGAAGCGAAGACAGTTTTTCTTTTGTTGGGAAGAAACTAAAAATTTCTGTTTTAAAAAAAAAAGCAGAAGCAGAAACAAAAAAATAATTTTCTCAACTAAAATATCCTTTTCGTATATATATATATATATATTTCGTATTAATTATTAACATATTTCATAAGTTTGGTTAAATTTCATTTAAGAATTTTATTTTTAATTTTTATATAATAAATTTTATAATTTATGTTACGTTTATGTATTATTATTTTATATATTATTTTGCAGAATTAGAAAAAAGGTAACAACAATATTTTTACAAGATTAGAAAAAATAAAAAAATAACAATTAAAAATTTTAGCCTCTCAAAAAAAAGTATAATATTAATTGAAATTTAAACAAGTATTTAATTTAATAAAAATAAAATTTTAATTAATTTTTTTATAATAGATATTTGAAATAGTTTCTCTTTATAAAATAATTTTAATATTAGAAAGAAGTACATTAATAGTTGTCATTTTCTGTAATTGACTCTCAAAAGCACTTTTTTTTAAAAATCAGTCAAACGTAGTTTGTTTATGAAAAACATTTTTCAAATGAATTAGCCAAACACAAATTGTTTTTTTTTTTCAAAAGCACTTTTCTGAAAAGTCATTTTAAAAAATCGCTTATAAAAATAAATTGTTTTTAGCAGGAATGTCAAACATGCTCCTAATACCAAACATCAATTAGTGGGGATAGTGTGGTAATGTGGTAACATAGTCATGTCAATTATTATTTCCTTAATTGGTGTGTGTTCGCCTAATCCAAATATAACAAATAAATGTAAAGGAAAGGGACTAATTGTCATTTTAGACAATCAAAACATAATTAGTTGTTTGTTTCCACCTTTGTCCTTGGTCATAAACATGAAGAAATGCTAATATGGTGCTAAAGAGAGAAGTAATAGATAAGGATAATTTAGTAAATTACCTCTAGTTGATACTCTCTTTAGTCCATATTAAGTGAATTGTTGGGGGAAAAAATCATAATCCAAAATAAGTGAATTGTTCAAAGTTTAAGAGAATTATTGAGATGTATTTTTTCATATTTACCCTTCATTTAATGAGATTAGTAACTACTTTACATCTTTTAAGAAATTTTTTGGAGATAATCAAAAGGACAATAGTGGAAAGTAACATTTTATTTATGTTCTAAGATATTGGGATAAGAGTTTGAAAAATACCTTAACTTTGGTCGAATTTGCTGTTGCGATACTAAACTTTCATGAGGACCTATTACCTCCCTAGACTATTTAATACCGTATTTTAAACATATATATTTGCCCACATGGACATTAAAAATAATGCAAAATTATAAATAGTAATGTGTCCACGTGGGCACATATATACCTTTAAAACACACTATTAAATAGTTCAGTGGGTAAAAAATACGATATTAAATAGTCTAGGGAGGTAATAGGTCCTTATGAAAGTTTAGTATCGCAACAGCAAATCCGACCAAAATTGGGGTATTTTTCAGACCCTTATCCCTTTTTTTTAAGGATGTGTCATACCTCCAACAATTTAATTAATATTAACTAGAGGGAGTATTTTATGTGCAAAACAAAACATGACAAGTATTTAGGAACGAATGGAGTGATTATTTTCAACTATACCTTTATTGAAGAATCACTCTTTAATCGTGCTCAGTTCTTAAAAAATACCTAACTAAATAAGCTACTCCCTCTATTCAGTTTTACTTGTCCACTACATTAAAAATAAATTTTCAATTTTACTTGTCACTTTTAATATATTAAGAAAAAACATTATTTTCTTAATAAGTGTATGTGTCAATTCAAAAATAGACAAGTAATTAAAAAAGACAATTTCTAAGTTAATGATAATTTTTCAAATAAAGCCAAAATGGTTATTTTTATGAAAGTAAGCGGGAGTAAAACAAGGATGTTATCTTCCAATCAATGAATTGATGGACACTAAAATATGAAAGAAACATATGGATTTATTTTATTTTCAATTATTGTATTTGGTTGTCTTCACTTTAGCTAAACGACAACGTTAATATTTCCTTTTTCAACATTTTCTGAAATTGCTACCATCACTTAATAACAATAAAAATAAAAACAAAAGAATAAATTAAATCTGCATTTTTTCTTTGAGGCTCCGCATGTTAGGGTTTTCACTGTTTTCTTGTTATATTTGATTTTTTAAAAGGAAAATTATAATTATTTTTATTTTAAAAATATGTATATATAGATTTTTTGGAAGATACTTCTCATATCAAAACACAATAGCATACATAATATAGTCTTTAAAGTTAACGAAATTTAATTAAGGGGAAATTATTCTCACAGTAGTCTTATATTTTATTTTCTCTTTATTTTATATTAGTTTTAAATAGTGTCAGCTCATATCAAAGTATTATATCTTCTTTTAGTATATATAATTTTTTTGTCATTTCATCTATCGTCAATATGATTTATAATTATTAATCTATGACGTCATCTTTATTTCGATTCCAATAAATGGTATCAAAACTCATGATTCATTTATATGGAATACAAATTCAAGACAGATTCAAATCAAACAACGATCAATTTTATACTAATGAAATTTTTTGTCCACCTACTCCATGTGGAGACGAAGTTTTAATCATATTTTCATATTAATGTTGTTTTATTTTTAGAAATAAAGTCAAACTACTTTTTATACAAATTTTAATTCATAATATGTTTACCTTATTTTTAACCATTGCAAGCAATTATTACAAAATTATGTGAAGAATGTGCATTAAATTAGCCCAAAAAATAAAAATTATTTGGACTTTTTGTGCTGATTTTCTTACCATATTTGTGCTTTACTTTTCTCTCGAAACAATATCAAAATACTATTATAATTATTTTTCTTGGAAAAAATATAAATCTTTTCATATTGAGATAAGTGTCAAAAACACACCTAAACTATCCCATTTTTTTGAATTTCATACCTAAACTATAGAGAATGTGAGTTTCATATCTAAACTATCACTTATTAGTTTGAGAAACACATCTTACTTTTATATTACACTTTCTTCATGGTGTGTGTACTACACTCTCTCTTTTATTTTTAAAAAAAATTATCACATCACACTCCACATGGACAGAACATTCCACCTTAACAAAATTAAATAAATTATTGAGAAAAGACATAAAGTGACACCTGAACTTGTCCCGAATTTTCAAAAAGACACCTTAATTATGCGGGCGTCCTATTATCCCACTAAACAATCTTGAACTGATATAATTACATCATTTTTCGTCCACATGATAAAGAGAGTGTGTGCACTCTCTCAAAGAGAGTGAGCAACCTAAAATAACTAATAAAATTTTATTTTTACAAGTATTTTATGATAAAGTATATTTTCTTATTTTTTTTATTATTTTAACTTTTTTCCTTTTTATTTTTTCTCTTTGTTTCTTCTTTCTTCTTCAAAAATTCATTGTCATCTCCATTAAAGCTTCTCAATTTCAAGGTCACCATTTTTACCACAATTTCACCTACCTTTTTTATTACTATTAGTTTTCCTCTCTTTAATTTTAAAACTTTATCTAAATATTTTCTTACATTTCAAACAATTTGATAAACCCATTAGATTTCAAGATGATTAGAAAGTATCATATAGTTTTTTTTATCCGATTTCAATTAACTTCTTTCAATTTTTGGGGATTCATTGATTCTTTTAAAATATCATTTCTAATTTTGAAGTTATATGAAAAGGGGTAATTGATGATAACTTCAAATTTTTAAATTTTCTTAGAAAAATAATTAGTTTTGTTATCAATAATTCAATAAAGTTTAGAAAGAGTATGAATTCTTTTTTATAAAAAAACAAAATTAAAATAAGTCAAAAAGTAAGAGAGAGAGAGAAATAAAGAAAAAAAAGATAAAGAAATAACTTAAAATGAAAAAAATTACATTTTTAATCAAATTAACACGTGTCATGTAATGATTGGTGTGTGAACACACTTGCTTCTTAAAATCTGGGGCTGATCGAAATATGATATAATAATATTTGTTCAAAATTGTTTAGTGGAGTAATAGAACGGTTGCAAAGTTAAAGTGTCTTTTTAAAAATTCGGGACAACTACAGTGGTGACTTTATGCCTTTTCTCTAAATTATTAGTATTTGTTAAAATTAAAGAGTAAAGAATTATATCCCCAAAAAATAATATTTTTTTATAAAATAAAACGTATATATTTTTCTTAATCCACTCCATCACTTCCTCTCACCGTATACACCCCCCCCCCCCCGTATTGCTTTAGTTTTTTTTGTTTAAATTTCTTTTATGAAGGATTTAATTTTTTTTACTTCATTCCCCTCCCCCCTCAAATAATAAAAAATAATTCTACTCACTCTACCTAATCCTCTGCTTCCAATTTTTTTCTCGTTTTGTGTTAGATATATATATATATATATATATATCTTTCTAGGAAAGTATTCCTTACTTCTTGCCGCAAGACATTTTTTTAAATAAATTTTTTATTTATGTTATATTCAATACACAAGTAGAAAAAAATTTCAAAAAATGTATGCACATATCTGACACAAAATGAGAAAAATGTAAAAAAATAAATAAAAAATTAGGAGCGGAGGGTTAAATAGGGTGGGTAGAATTTTTATTTTTTTAAAATAATTATTTTTAAAAAAAAAATATTATATTTTGGGGGGATAATAATACTTTCATCTTTAATTTTTAATTATTATTAATAGTTTATTATTTATTTTTTGTCAAGGTGAAATATTTTATCAATGTGGATGTCATGTGTCAAGGTTTTTTCCAAAAAAAGAGAGTGTGTATTACACACACCACTGAAGTGTGTTTCTCAAACTAATAAATGATAGTTTATGTATGAAACTCACACTCTCAATAATTTAGGTATGAAACTCAGTAAAAGAAATATTTTAAGTGTGTTTCTGACACTTATCTCTTTGACTATTACTTTCCTGAAGAAAAAAATTGGAGCTCTATAAATTGAAATTTTTTCTTCTCATATTATAACACAATACTGACATTCATGACATAGTCTTTAGAATAAAAGAATTATGTTTAAAAAGAAATTGTTCTCTCATGATTTTATATTTTCATTTATAGTAATATTTTGGGTTAATTAGTTAAATCATATCAAAATATTATAACTTCTTTTGGTATAGTTATCTGATTTATCATCTTTACAATGTGTAATCATTAAATTTTACATAATGTCATGTTATTTCAATTTCTACACCATATCTGATTAATGTAATTGCTCAATAGAGAATAGAGTTTAAACTTGTGTAATTACATTTTGATGACAATAGTAAAAGAGAAAATGGCCAAAAGCCCCCCTAATCTATATCCGGATTTCCAACTACACACTTTAACTTTACGGGAGTCCTATCACCCCCCTAAACTGCCTAAAACTGAAATAATTACACCCTTGAAAAGCCACAACCACATCTATATTGATCTGTGAATTTCACGCGTTTGACACGTGGAAATTTAATTATTATTTTTTTCAATCTTCTTATAATTCCTTTCCCCTTTTTCCTATACTCTCCCAATTTCTTCAAATCCTAAAGCAATTTCTTCTCCCAATTCCTTCAAATTCCTAAAGTAACTTCACCATTACTTTAAACACCAAAGTCCATCAAAATTGAATTATGAGGAACAAGAGAGAGATGAGAGAGGGGGGGGGGGGGGGGGGGGAAGGGTTTTTAATGTTGTTTTGGTTTTCGCCGGAGGCGGCGACAATGGTGGCGTTTCGCCGGTCAGTCGAGCAACGGAGAGAGGAAAACCTAAAAACAAACTTAAAAAAGTGAGGGGAGGGAAAGAGAGATGACAAACAAATCAAATTCTCTCGGGGAAAATGAGGAAGAAGCATGTAATTGATTGCTTGAGATTTGAGATTGATAATTAAAGGATCTATAAATGAAATAAAAAAAGAAAAAAACATTCTCATTTGGGAGTTCAATTGGATTTGATGTAAACCTAATTTGATTTTTTTTTCCAAATATGATCCCAATCCCTTTTTTAGGTGATATAAATACATCTCATTTTATTTTTAATTGATTTAATTGGTTTATAAATTATTTTTACATGAGATTTTAAAAGCTTGTGTGAAATCAACAATGGTGAATCTGGTGAAGATGGTGGTGGCAATGGCGGTTTAGAGATGGTGAATGGTGGTGGAATTTGATCTTTATTGCTATGGAGAATGACAATAAATAAAAAATAAAAATACATATATTTATAAAAAAAAGATATTAAAAATAAAGTTCTAATATTTGCCTTTTGTGCTCACTCTTTCAAAGAGAATGAAATACACTCACTTTGCCAGCTAAGCATTCAGGGAGGTAATTATTTTAGTTTTAGACAGTTCAGGGGGGTGAATAGGACTCCTGTAAAATTAAAGTGTGTAGTTGAAAATCCGGATATAGGTTGGGGAGGCTTTTGGCCATTTTCTCATAGTAAAATGAATTAATTTGACATAGACGACACTGCAGAATTCCATTTTTTAAACAAATCATTAAAGGTGTGTTTGGTATGAAAGAAAAATGTTATCCATGAAAAATGTGTTCTTGGAAATAAGTTGGTTTCTAATTTATTTTCTTATGTTTGGTTGGTAAGTATAAAAATATTTTCTAGTATATAAATGGTGAATGAAAAACATTTTTAGAAGATATATTTTATTTTTGTCTAGAGAGTACAAAATATTTTTTAGAAAAATAGTTTCTAACCTAAATAATCAATCTGATAACGATCCGGCGTTGGACCCTAACACCCGATCTGAAACCTGCCCTCTACTCTCGATACGAGACCCAACATTTGAACTGGAACCTGACACTGACCATGACTCGAATCAGGTTACGATCCCAAGACCTAACCTAGGAACTAATCCACTAGAGAACCGACATTCGAACTGGAATATGATCCCAACACCCAAATCGGAACCTGACCCAAGTTTCGACACCCAATTCAGGACCCAACTTTCAAAACGGGATACAAATTCGACATTTAACCTTGACAATTGATTCGAGATTCAAACTCGACACCTGGTATGAGACCCGACCTCGACTCTCAACCCAAAAACCGTCTTTGATGACACCTAACCTTGACTCTCAACCCAAAATCTGACTTTGACACCCGACTCAAAACCCCATCCAACACCTTATTCAGGACTTGACCCCGACACTTGATCCAAAATTCGACCTTTAATTCTAACTCGAGATTTGACCCCGATTCAATCTAGAACTCACGAGTTCGGTCTCGAATCAAGATCGAGAGTTGGGTCTCGAATTGAGAATCAAGAGTCAAATCTAGGATTAATATTGAGAATCAATATCTGAGATATAAATTAGGATGAAAAGTTGAGGTGAGAAGTTTAAAATTATTTTGAAAAATATTTTTCTTATTTTTGGAAGAGAAGTCATTTTCTTTAAATATGAGGAAATTAAGTTAATTTGAAAAATATTTTTCAAAACATTAATGACACATCACAGTTGATCATTACAGTGTAGTGATATAAAAATACTATGAAGTATGGATGGAAAGAATTAACAAAGTGGTCAAATTGTTTAGGACAACTAAGCATTCAAAAACAACATATGATTAAAATTGAAAAATAAATTCTCGAAGCAAGATTGTTAAAACACCTTTAGATTTAAATAAATTAAAAAATTATTTGATCCTAACAACAAAATTGCAGAAGTATAACTAAACATTATATAAAACAAGATAATTGAGTGATTGTTAGTAATGTTTTAAAAAACATGAATTCAGTGATATTTTTTTTAAAATATTTTCAAATGAAAGTTATTGAGGTCTCACAAGGATTTTTTCTTTGAAAAACTTTTTTTTTCAAATGTAATAAATAAATAAAAATAACATAATACATAACCAGACAAAAGCATAACAAATATATATATATCCACAAAAGAGCTAAAAGCAAGCATATAGTCTCTATATTTTATGGGCAAAAAGTTTACGATAATAACATATTTAATGAAATTTCATAAAATAGGATTTGAAAAAAGATGGCAAGTACATATATCTTATCACATTCTCGTCATTTGGTAGGGTGTATTAATAAAATTAACACATGTATTAACTTTATTTATTAGAAGTAGCTTGTTTGGTGCACTATTTCATGCTAATTCGTTATACAATTTATTGTGTATTAGAGAGTTCGATGGATTCTAGGTATTAGTAATGAAAAATGATTCAATGCATGCATTAGCATTTTAAAGACACAATTATCCTTCAAATCTCTTTTACATCTTTTTTACCATAATTGTAGAGGATATTTATATAAATAAATATTTTTGTATAATGCATGCTATTTTTAATACATTAAATCAAACAATACATAAGAAATAATCTATGCATAACTAATGCAAGCATTGCTAATATATTTTATTTAATATTATTTTTACACATTTTACCAAACGACCCCTCAAAAGAGAGGTTATTTTGTCAACATTAATTAATAAATAAAAAGTGAGAACTGATTTTTTTGGTTTTACATTTAGTATAAAGTATCTCAATTTAATTAGAATAGTAATTGTTAAATTCAAAATTTCAAAATACTATATATATAAAAAAGTGCTTTTTATATTATTTTTATTTATATTTTGAAAGAAAAGGAAAAGCGAAGAGAAGCTAGTCTTTTTAGTAACAATGTCTGTCTGTCTGTCCCCCGTCGCACTGTAAGTAACCGTGTCTCTCTCCTCTTTACAGTCCCATTATATATAAAAAAATAAAAAGAAATATTCTTTTAAATTGAATAAATATTATTTTTAGTATAGTGAACAAATATTATTAGAACGAAGATCCGTTAGTTTCTTTCTTTTTAGCTGCTTTTAAAAGTAAAGTAAAGTATAACAAGTTTAGTAAAAATGGTTAATTATAAAGAGAATGGCAAGTTCTACAGAAGTTTGCTGCTGCTGACAACAATACTACTACTACATTATAATCAGTTCCCAAGAGTTTTCTTTTCTCTCCATTTCTAGGGTTTCTACCCAACCTCTCTAGGGTTTTGTACCAACATCCATTCATCACCTTGATTTGTGGTTACCAGTTGAGCTCTGCTCTTGTCTACTCAATTGAGATCGATAGCGACAGTTGAAATGGTAGATCTTTGTTATGGCAATTGGTAAAAGTTTAAATCGGGCAAGATCGAACATCCTTTGATATGGTGTCTTGTAATGTTAATTGAGAATTGGTGTAGAAAAGAAGAATCAGTGTTGTAAACATGCATTTTGGTAAACTCGATGACTCTCCCATGTTCCGTAAACAGGTTGCTTCTTTTACTCTTTTGCTTTGTTTTTAGCTCTTAATTATTGCTTCACTAGTTAAAGATCCATAATTATGAAATTTTTTACATTCTCTCACTTTGTATTGTGGTTTGGGTGAAACAGCTGCAATGTTTTGAAGAAAGTGCTGAATCACTAAGAGAAAGAAGCTTGAAATTCTATAAAGGATGTCGAAAATATACGTGAGTGTTCAGTTGTTTTCTTTTTTATTGTTGGCTTGATAAAGTATGCTTTGTTCTTTTTCATTTGGTTTCTTATGGAAAATGCTGACGCAATAGTGAGTAATCTACAGTAATTGCTGTTTTAATAGAAATTCAATTTTTCTAAATGAATGTCATTTCATCTCACTACACATTTCCTTAAATGGAATGTTGACATCATTAGTTTCTGGTGGTATCACTTAATGCCCAAATGACTGCTTGATTTTTATCTTTCTATTTTCATTTTTGTAGATTCTTTCTGATAATGAAGTTTTTATTGAACTATGAACTTCTAAATTAGTTGGTTTTGCATCACAATCTAATTTTTAGAAAGAAGAAAAAAGAATAAGAAAGAGTGTCTTCTGCTAGCTAAAAAGAGGTATGCTTCCTGGTGTCTGCAACAAATGATTTAATAATCTTCTTAGAATCTTGTTGATGTATCTTTCCCAAAATTCTACTAGTTGAAACCTATTATTTTGGGAAGTCATTAGTGTTGCATAAAATCCACAGCCTTTTTATCAGATTAGTGCAGGGTAGTTCAGCTGCCTGTCAATGGGCAAGGTCATAGTGAAAGTTTGATGATTTGTGTTATAGGGATTGAGTGTTTATATCAGTTCAATAGTTTGCTTTCATAAGTCCTTTTATGGTTGTTTTGTTGATTAATAAACATCCAACCTCTTTTCCTATCCTTGGTGAATTTGTAGAAGTTTTCAAGTATCCAGTTTTCTGTTCTACTTTCAGGGAAGGACTTGGAGAGGGATATGATGGAGATATTGCTTTCGCGAGCGCCCTGGAAACATTTGGTGGGGGGCACAATGATCCCATCAGTGTTGCATTTGGAGGTATGTAAAGAGCTGGTACATATATTCATATGATGTTTCGCAGCTACAAATGTTTATCCTAGAGCAATGGGATCAGCACTCCACACACCATTTTCTCTGTCCACTTTTGTAATTTTTTTTCAAGTGTTGATAACAATTCGCAAAACATGAGATGCACTTCTTGTGGGTTCATAGATGAAGAGACATCTCACAGAGCAATGGAATTATGGTCTGGGAAATATATGATTTTTTCAATCCTTGCCATTCCCTTCAGAAAACAATCCAGTAACCTTCTATAGATGTTTCAACGACCACTAATTCACTGACTAGTGCCAAAAAAAAAGTCATCCACTATCATGATTGTAGTCTCAAGTCCCTCTCTATTCTTTATTTTATTTTTGGTTTCTTTAGTATCTGCCTATTTGGTATCACCATTTGAGGGAACTGGACAATGAGACTTGATCATTGGTTTAATGTGGTACTTGTTTATGTAATCTGGAGTTGGGATCACATCTGCAATTATTCACATGCCATTTTTGACGAGAATGTCATGGGCGTTGAGAAAACTTCCTGGACCTGTTGTGCTTATTCACTAAGTAGAATTTACTATAGTTGTTAGTGATAGTGAGACTTAAATGAAGATCTTCTGCTTTGCAACACTTACAAAGTATCCAGAAAGTATAAGTTAGTGTCCGACTGAAAATCTCCACAACTTTTCTCCCCTCATTTTTGGCATCAGCTAAATGGCGTTTTTCATCAAAAGTTTGTCTGACCTGCATAAAGAGATTGGCTCTACTAAATGCAGAGACACCTTTTCAATATTCTAATTATAGTGCTTTGACCTTTATGAATTCATCCTTCCCCACTTCACTTTGCAAGTAATAGTTTCAACATGTGATCTGTAGTTGAATAATGACCCATTAATTGTTCAGTCACTTACTCCGTTCTAAATGTAGGTCCTGTAATGACTAAATTTACTATTGCACTGAGGGAAATCGGGACTTATAAGGAAGTTCTTCGGTCACAGGTAAAGTTTTCAGTATCTTTTGTTTCTCAATTTCATTTTATTGCCGCAATATTACTTCTGATGCTGTATTTCTCAACTCCTTATTTGGGGCAGAAAGCAGCATTGGTTGCCTTTCAAGAGATGACTTCAAAACATCTTATTCAATATTACCCTTTGCTGTGGGGTGTGCTTCTGAATTATTCCCTTGACCAGTTACTTTTCACCTTGATATGCAGTGTATGGCTACTAAGTAAGCACATTTTGATTGAGCTCTATTTTGAGTTCTATTATGTCCTCGACACTCATTTCCACAATATCTGTGTTAAAATCTTGCCCATCTACTTTAAGGGCTCGTTTGGTGTGAGGGATAAGAATAAATAGTCCTAGGATAAAAAAAATAGTCCTGGGATAAAATTTTGATGCCTTGTTTGGTTGACATGTTTGGGATAACTTATCCCACCATTTATAACATAGTGATGGGATAAGTTATCCCATATACATGGCGGGATAAGTTGTCCCAGAATTATCCTGGGATAACTAGTTCCCCACCAAACGACCCCTAAGAACACTAACTCTGAGTTTCACCATCTGCGACCTAAGAAATATGGTTCTATTTCCTGATCAAAAAGAAATATGGTTCTTTTTTCTGTTCCCTCTTCTTTTTCTCTCTCCTTTTATGCAAACTTGAATGTTGACTTTGTTTGTCAGTAATTTATGAAAATTCTTCTTGTGCTAGTTGAATTATTTGCTGTTGTATTTCTACTTTTGCAAAATTTTCTGATCCCTTTGACATTTTATTCTTTTGCCTGGCGGACTCTACTCATTCTATCATCTAATTTCTAGATATTTCCTCCTTCGAGGCTCTCCTTCCTGTGGAAAGAACAAAAATATAACTGCAAGTGATTTCTTCTCATCTGCCTAAGCATTTGAGGGCAGATTTATCTGGTACCTGTGTTGTTGGGAGGTAGCAGGAACCCGATGGAATGGTTGAGATACAGACAAGTTGACCCTAGAAAAAAAAAATAGAACTGCAAGTGATCTATTTAGTCTGATAGTGGCATATGCATTTAACTAATTGCCTACTTCTCCAACATTCATACTGTCTTCTCAGGTTGAGCACATGCTGAATGATCGGTTACTGCAGTTTGTTAACATAGATCTGCAAGATGTCAAGGTACTACCATTCTTTTACTTCCTTTCTATTCTAAAAGGCATTTTTAATTACTAATTCAGGATATGTAAGTGTCCCATGACTTTGGTCTAGTGTTGAGCGAAGTGTGTGCTCTGTGGGTTAGGCACACATAGCAGTTTTGAACCCTGCCATCGTCAAAAGTCTGGTATTTTAGTGGATAATGTGGAGGGTGGGCCCATTATCTGCCGAGTTTCGAACAATGCGCCATTGGCCTTTGTGGGTTTCTCGGTCATTTTAAATATGAACAAAAACATCTATTTGTGAAAAACCTGATTTTGTGGGCTTACATACCCAAATATAAAACGGTTGTGTAAGTATTTGCTACAAGGAGTTCTCTTTGTGCAGGAAGCTCGGAAGCGCTTTGACAAGGCAAGCCTAATTTATGATCAGGTATTCTTATTCCTAATTCTCATTAGATGATTAGAAATTTCACTATCTGATGAACTGAAGATATATTTTTTCCTGTAGATAACTATTCAGTATGCAGAGATTATTCCTCTATTAACAACAACAACATACCCAGTGTATTCCCACAGAGTGAGGTCTAGGGAGGGCAAACTGTACGCCAACCATACCTCTACCTCAGAGGTGAGGTAGAGTCTAGAGAACCTGTTACCGATAGACCCTTAGCTCAAGACAAAAACAGACTAAAGAAAGATGTAATGGAAGTACAAGAGACAATAGGTAGTAACAAAACAATAAATAGTAGCAGAACAGTACTACAACCAAATAATACTACAATCGAACTACACGAAACAACATATATCAACAAAATCGAAGAACAAGAAACTACAAGCACAACACTAAGACTACTAGTAAGGGCACCAAGATAATGCACTCCTACCTACTAGCATGAACACACTCCTACCTACTAACCTTCTACCCTAATTCACGTCCTCCACACCTTCCTATATGTTGGCAATGGGATTAAAAGACTTAATTTTCAGAAAATGTTGTAATGCATTGCCACTACATATCTATTATCACGATATTTTGGTTTACCTTGATCATTTCCTCCCATTTAAAAATTTCTCCTGGTGATATATTTAAGCACTTCAATGGGGTTGAAGGAACTCTTTAAGTTTGCACAAAAAACTTGCAAGATAATTGGATTTCTGAGTTAAATAATAGGAACACTTTACACTTTCTCTGTTGGTGATTTAATGATTTTCTATTATATCAATTAACATTATATGCTCCATGCTGCAGGCCCGCGAGAAGTTTTTGTCACTAAGGAAAGGCACAAAAAGTGATGTTGCCAGTTTACTGGAGGAGGTATTGACAGACATAGCAGCTAACCATTCATACTGCCTATAACCTTCTGAAGTCACTCTTATTTAACTTTTGCACATATTTTTGCCTACTTTGAAAATAAAGGAAGGGAAAAAAACTTACTTAACACGACTATAACTCTTCCAGGAACTTCATAATGCAAGATCAACTTTCGAGCAAGCTCGATTCAGTTTGGTGAGTGAATCTGGAGCTAGAGCATCTCTTAGACTTTTCAATTCAAAAAGTGTTACCACAATAGCAATGGCCTGTTGACTTGTTTTTTTCTTTTTGAATCCTAAATCCAGGTAACCGCTCTTTCTAATGTTGAAGCAAAGAAACGGTTTGAATTCCTGGAAGCAGTTAGTGGTACAATGGATGCTCATCTTCGTTATTTCAAACAGGCATGTCATACAGTTGGGGGATATTCTAGCCTATTTGTTTTCAATTTCTCACATTCTATTTCTATTTCTATCTTTTAGGGATATGAGCTTTTGCATCAGATGGAGCCATATATCAATCAGGTTTGTCTTTGTTTTTGGTTTCATTGGTGGCAATTTGATATTTGATTGAGGTCGCTTCAATTAAAATCACAGATTAGGTAGCAACAAATTTTGGTTTATTTCCTACAGAAAGGTTAATGATCAAAATTTACATTTAAGTAACGGTAAATGAGAATACTTTGCATCCTTCTGCAACTATCTTCACTTTCTTCTTTCTTTTTATACTTAAAATGGTCCCAGCTGGCACTTTTCATGTCTCATGAGTCTCAACACACACAGGAAACATTCTTGTAATGTTTCAAGGACTATTTCTTATGTGTTACTCCCTTTCTTCCATTTACGCAGTATTATTTCATTACTAGTCCGTTCCAAAAAGAATGGCAGTTTCTATATTTGAAAATAATTTTTATTTTGAAGTTCCTATTTTACCCTTAATGAGAACCTTTTGTATTCACACATATTATTGTGGGTTTAAGACCACAAGTTTCAAAAGTTGGTTTCTTTCTTAAACTCCATATCGAGTCAAACTGCGTCACATATAAGTTGGAAAAGAGGGAGTGTATTATGTAGCATTGATTCATTGTTTGTCAGGTGACCTAGAATGACTGGAATTGGGAGTTATTGAACGCTTGAGTTGATGCCGATGTGACATGATATTTGAAATGCATAAATAGTAATCTACATCTGTTGCTTTCTCTAGGTGGTAGATATTCAAGTGTCATTTATTTTTTTGCAGGTCCTGACTTACGCACAGCAGTCTCGAGAACGCTCCAACTATGAGAAGGCAGCTCTTAATGAAAAGATGCAAGAATACAAGAGACAAGTAGATCGAGAGAGCAGGTGGTTGTCCAATGGTTCTAATGGATCTCCTAATGGAGATGGTATACAAGCCATTGGCAGAAGTTCACACAAGCAAATAGAAGCTGTCATGCAATCTGCTGCAAGGGGAAAGGTGTTGAAACTATTATATCATTGAAAACCTTTGCACTAACTTTATTGTACCCTTTATTATTGCTTTCATGATCTTAAGTACTCCTTTTGTTTACTCTTTGCACCTATAGTCAGCTAAAATTACAGTGGTCTTTCAGGTTCAAACCATTAGACAAGGTTATCTATCAAAGCGCTCATCAAATTTGCGGGGAGACTGGAAAAGAAGGTTCTTTGTTCTTGATAGCCGTGGAATGTTGTACTACTATCGCAAACAGAACACAAAACCATCTGTGAGTATTATAGGCTGGGATGTAAAAGGAATACCATCAAACCCTAATTTGTGATCTATTGACACTTTCTGATCTGCAGGGGTCAGGTAGTCAACATTCTGGCCAGAGAAATAGTTCAGAGCTTGGTTCTGGACTTCTTAGTCGCTGGCTTTCGTCCCATTATCATGGTGGTGTACATGATGAAAAGTCTGTTGCTCATCATACTGTAAACCTTTTGACATCAACTATAAAGGTTGATGCTGACCAATCAGATCTGCGGTTTTGCTTCAGGATTATCTCCCCTACAAAGAGCTACACCTTGCAGGTGAATTGCTATTGAATTTTCATTTTGGATATCTCATGCCAACCATTGCACTGTTGTTTCAGGGTGGAGTTTGTGCTAGACTTGTGAGATCAAAATTTACCGGTTTCCCTCTTATTGTAGGCAGAGAGTGCCTTGGACCAAATGGATTGGATTGAGAAAATAACAGGAGTTATTGCTTCTTTGTTGAGTTCTCAGGCCCCTGACAGGGTAACTATTGGAAGCTGCTATACATTTTTGTTGCCTTTACTTCGATGCACAATCAATAACAATGTACGCTCTTTATTTCAGTGTTTGACTGCCAGTCCTATGGGAAGTGGTCATCATCGATCTGCCAGTGAGAGCAGTTCATTTGAAAGTTCAGATTTTGACCCGCCTGCAGTTGAAGACCATCCATCTGACAGGCTTATCTCAGCACATCATGATCGCCCTTTCAGAAATTCACAACAGCTACGATCTGCTCCAAAAACTGAACAGCCAATTGCCACACTACGTAGAGTATGCGGGAATGATAGATGCGCTGACTGTGGTGCTGCTGAACCAGATTGGGCATCTTTAAATCTTGGTGTTCTTGTTTGTATTGAATGTTCAGGTGTTCATCGTAATCTTGGTGTGCATATATCAAAGGTGAACTTTTAGATTTTGCTACGTATTATTTAGCCACAGGCTATATTGCCTCTTGCTGGGATCTAAAATTAATTTCTTTTCTATGCACATTCATAGGATCTAAAATTTATTTCTTTTAGGTGCATATTCATTTGTTTCTAGTTAGAAAAGTTAAAGTTGGGAAGCCCAAAAGTGTCTTCTAGCAACTCCATGGATTTTATATTGTATTTAACATTGTAGAGTTTTATTAAGATTTCATACTTTTAAGCAGTAGAATGGTACAAGATCTTCTAGAAGGTTGTTTCTTATTCTCATATTTTTATTGACTGAAAACCAGTTTGTTTGTTTAGGAGGTTGACACCCATGTATTTCTGCCTGGTTCATGGCTCCAATATATTTGACTATTTAAAATTCCTTAGGTAGCTGAATAGTCAGAAAAATGAAATTTCTGGTGCTTCTCTTGATGGTAGCTTTAAAGATACTTGTGATATTGGTGTACTGGTAGATTATGAAACTTAAGACTAACTTTTGCAAGGGATGCATGCCAGTTTCTTATTTCTGACAGTTGGAGTTTGTTTAGAAAAGGTGTGTTTTGAGCATCTATTTGTATAAACTCCTCTGAACATTGCATTTGAATGGCCTTTCTGTAGTTAACAACCAGTTGGCGGTCGTTTGGTAGCCGGATAAGAAACAAGTTATCCATGTATTAATTTCCGTATAACTTATACAATGCTTGGTAGGTATATTGGAAATAAGTTATTATTCATGCATAAAATTAATACGAAGTTTGGTTGACAATTTAGAAACTGCATAACTAATACATGTATAAGTTACGAGGGAATCTATGTATTAATTTATGCAAGAGAGAAGGTGGAATAACTAATACATGAATAACTTATCCCTGTATGTATAATTAATACCTGCATAAAATAATACATAGATTCACTCATAACTAATCCTTACATTTCTAATACCTGCAAAACTCTAACCAGCTACCGACGACCCCTTATAACATTTATATTGGTGCATTGAGTTGGTTTTCTGCATCTTGTCCTCAGTTGTGATCATCTCTCTGCAGGTGAGGTCACTCACACTTGATGTCAAAGTATGGGAGCCTTCTGTTATAGCTTTATTTCAGTCGTTGGGGAATACCTTTGCAAATTCAGTCTGGGAGGAGTCACTGCAAGCTCGAGGTGCTTTCCAAGTTAATGTTTCCGCTGCCAGGTTAGTTACCTGCTCAAATCATTTCTCGTCTGAAGTTTATCTTCATCTTTCTGATATAGCTTAAACATTGGAAACTGAAGCTCATACAGATCTGATAAACAGCAACAGCTCTACATCAGCAAGCCAAGTCATGCTGATCCCATTTCAACCAAGGAGAAATTCATCCATGCAAAGGTCTACCATCATTCTCCGTAATTGTTTATAAAAATGTGTTGTTTAATGCTTTTCCATCTGTCAGATTTGTAGAAGAGACATCTTTGGTTGTGTGAAGAGTTATATGACGAAAGATCTTGTGGTAATGTTTTAAGTTTCCTGTCACTGTGAGTCTACAAGGATATCAAAGTACTAGCTTGAAAAGTGCAGTCTGAGATGAACGCCATCAAGAAGATTCCTTTTGTCCTGTTTTTGTTCTTGGAGCCCTGATTTTGACAAATTCTATGGATATCATGTGTTTAGAAATAAAGTCTCTTGACATGTTTGGGAGCTCGGTAACAGTGACCCGAGGAATCGAATTATGGAGAAGGACAAATATGACATTCAATCTTCAACCCATAGCCCCCCCTTCCCAAAAAGAGAAAACCCAAATAATTATAGAACAAAATAACAAAAAACCTAATCTGCTTCTCACATCCATAGTCTGTAGTTTGTGGGGAATGATGTCTTTAAAGTTCAACACACTCAAGTGCACCTACGTCATTTGGCTTGCATGCAAGCCAGCCCTTGTGTTTATGGGAGACTTGAGTTATTGTTGGCTGTCTAACTTGAAAAGAAAAAATCTGTCTTTCAAGCATAATATGTTCATTTTCTCCAATAGCATTGGCTTCACTTTAATTTTTATAACTTTGGTAATACTTTCCTGGTTAGTATTAATTCAATATTTTTTCCATTATCACAGTATGCAGATAAATCATTTGTTCGTCGGACGAAGGACGGTCACACTGCGGCACAAATGATGTGGGAGGCAGTTCGAGCTAATGATAAAAAAGCTGTGTATCGCCTTATTGTAAGCTCTGAAGCAGACGTTAATGCTCTTTACAGGCAAGTTGTGTCTAATTCTTCCTTAACCCTTGCCAAAGTAATGCTGTTACAAGAACAACCATACACTGATCAGAGTTCTACTTGCTTAGAAATGGACTTGGCAAGTCCAAGTGAGAGGCTTATAGTTGGGGACTTCGATGGGTGCTCCCTTCTACACCTTGCTTGTGAAACAGCTGACCTAGGGATGCTAGAGCTTCTTATGCAGTACGGTGCAAATGTAAATGCTTCAGATTCAAGTGGTCAGACACCACTTCATTGGTGTATTATAAGAGGCAAAGCTGCATTTGCTAAGTTGCTTCTTGCAAGGTAATCAAATGTAGCATTCTGTGCTTATTCTTATATATTTCCTCATTAATGTTTCATTGGGCTAGGTGGTGATATTTCTTAATAATCTTCCAATGGGAAGTTGCATCTTCCTTACAGACTTATCCTTCTGCAAACCGTATCAGTAAGCAATGGGATTCTCCATCTGTTAAAATTTGTCCTTGTGTGTGATTTAACTGCAGGGGTGCTGATCCACATGCTTTGGATGGGGAAAGTAAAACCCCTTACGATCTTGCATTGGGCTCAAATTTTGATGACGTTGATGTCCTTAATCTCTTGTCAGACGCAAATGCTTAATACATTCAAGAGAGTATATACCAAACGTGGACAGAGATTGAAGCTGTACCCTTTGTTTGAAATGAAACCAGGGTTTCAGTTCTTTGTAATTATGCTAGTAAATTTTGTGCTGACAGATCTCCATTGAAAGACACCGCTGCTTGTGCATCAAGGGTCCTCAATGTTGCATGTTGTGGTCTGCAAGATTCCTGGGGACTACGCGTCCGAATCTTCTATTGAAGTAAAATGTTAGGGTGGTCTTTCATGCTTGATTTTGGAGGTCAGATGCATTGGAGGGTTGCAGTCTTTTTGTGTTGTAAAGCTGTTTTTTCACTTAGCAGTTTTATTGGTTTTTGTTTTTAGAGTTTTTTGTGGCAGGTTCTAGGCATTGGCCTTGGGTGCTGGTATTTTGTGTACATTTTGCTGTTAATTTTAACTTTTGTGGTGTAGCCTTTGTAATTTGTATATCTAAATGTAAGTGTTATTTTAACTGAGGGAAAATGATTTGCCTGCCTGTCCCTTCACTGGTTTAGTACATTTGGTGGTGTATGGTTATGAACTTGCCCACTGGTATGTCCAGAGGTAAGTCTTATTATTATTGTGGTGTTCGCTGTACCAACTTGTTTGCGTGGTAGAAAAAGAAGAGAATAAACACAATTGGAAATGGTCTAAATATATCATTTATGTCGTAAAAGAAAGAGAAATATATAAATTTTACTTGGAGCTTGACGAGTACTCCATAAAGACAGAGCTATGATAGAGAGTTAAGTCATTGTGTCACTTTTTTTCATGCGCCTATTAATAATAAATATTTTTTCAAGTTACAAGAATTAAATGATGTTCATTGATTTAGTACATGGACTTTAAATAGAGTTACGAAAGAGAAATCCACATGCATTTATAATATTTCTCCTTGAATGTCCATAGATAATGTGGCTTGTTAAAGCTTTTAAAGGAAAATTTTACTCTTGATGAAAGTTTTAATTGATCTTAGAGATAACACATTCTAATTTATATCTTAATTTCTCAAATGTTGATGTTGACAACACATTAGTGAATAAATTTGCAAGTATTACTTGAACAAATTTGTCGTACATTTACCTTACCATTTTATTAAAGATCAAAAATTTTTCCGATAAAATATGCTTTTTCAATCTCCTTTGATGTATTCTCCCTTCAATTGAGTTATGCAGTCAACACTATCTTCATACAATATTGTTGGATTTTTTGTTTGCTAAGTAAGATCACATAATTACAATATAAATATGTTGAGTTATTGTTCTCAACCACACACACTCTCAGCTGGTTACATGAATAACCATCATCTCTACATGATTTGAAGAAGTGACAACTATTGTTTGCTTCAGTTAACATCGTGATATAATTGTACCTCAATATGTTATATAGCCTATTTGATATCGGGCTTTTTGTGGGTTAGAAATATATCCTACATTTGTATAATTGATCATTTCTAATTCGGATGCATTAGAATAAAATAATCCTAGACCAATTGTTCCTTGAAAATATATGAATATATGGTTAACACCTTTCAATATCTTCTTGTTGGGCAATAAACCTACTGCAAAATAAATATCTGACCTGATATTGTTGGCAAGGTATAATTAGTGCCCTAATAACACAAATATATGAAGTTTTATCACCAAGAACTCTTCATTCTTTTTGAGGTCGGAATGAACTTTTATTTGATCTCACAATCATCGGGGTACTCAGTCGGTGTGAATTATCCATGTAAGATTGCTTTAAAATCTTTTTAGTATATATTGATTGATGAATAAATATCCCATTTGTCAAATGCTCAATCTATAGGCCAAGACAAAATTGTTTACCAAGATCTTAAATTTTAAATTATTTCTTCAAACACTCAACTTTTGAAAGCTCTGTAGGAGTGCCAATGATATTCAAGTCATTAACATACACAAATCATATCATATATCATATATATATATAAGAGAATCCTAGGCCTGCCTACGTGGCGCCATCACAAACCAAAATTCCCTTTTAATTATTTATTTTCAAAACTAGCCTTCCCCTTTCATGAAAAACTGTGACTTTTATAAAAAACTGTGACTTTTATGAAAAGTTGTAACTTTTATGAAGAGTTGCGACTTTTATGAAAAATTGTGACTTTTATGAAGGGTTATGACCTTTCCAAAGGGTTGTAACTTTTCCAAAGAGTTGTGACCTTTCCGATAAGGCACAATAAACATTTGTTCACACTACCCTTTGTTGTCTATAAATAGAGAAATTTTCTGCCACTATTATTTGTAGGTTTTTTTCCGCTATAGGGTAGTTGAATTCAAATACATTAATTAAGCTTCTTATGAAGTTTGTTTTATTTCTCAAAGTTTTCTTCCTCCTATTTCATGGAGCTTAATTAATCTTTACTATAAGTCATAGTGATTCATGTAACTATGACAATTTCTTTTTGCTATTTTGGTGACTTTTTTTTAACTCTGTTAAAAATTTCAGCAATGATGATTGAAATGATCTTCTCTTTTGTCCCTTTCTACAGGTTTCTTCATATAAACAAATAAAATTAATTTTAATTTCAATGCGACATTACTACTCTTGCACCTCTCAATCCACAACTCATAATGATGCTGAAATGGTTGAATTCATTACATTTGGTTCTTTAGTAAGCAAAACTTTTATTTCTACCACTATTATCTGTAGGTTTTTTTTCGCTATAGGGGAGTCGAATTCAAATACATTAATTAAGCTTCTTATGAATTGTGTTTCATTCCTCAAAGTTTTTTTCCTCCAATTTCATGAAGCTTAATCTTTTACTGTAAGTCATAGTGATTCATGTATCTATTGCAAATTTTTTTGCTATTTTGGTGACTTTTTTTGAACTCTGTTAAAATTTTTAGTGAGGATGATTGAAAATTTATCTTCTCTTTTGTCCCTTTCTACCGGTTTCTTCATATATTTTTTGGGAAAATTGCTTGTGGGTTGTGCTATATTTGATAGCACACAACAACAAATATGTGGACTAATACGAAACCAACGATGAAGTTTGTTAAAAGAACCAAACAGATTGCTCTCTTGCTTACCACAATTAGTATATTATTTTGATTATTTTTTCTTAGGTACAAACATTTTGTATGCCATTGCACTCTTTCTAGAATATTAGTATAGAGACAATTAGTCCACTTCTTTTATCACAAGTTAACTAATTTGCCATATTTTTTTGTCATTTCTTTTCGGGCATAATAAGAGATCAACTTTTCTTGAAACTAACAAATGTCCAAAATACACTATGATAAAAATATTTTTTATCGGCAATAAATATGCACATTAACGAAGAGTGCTAGAGTCTTTACCAACAATAATTAATTGTCATTAGATTCAATGTTGCTATAGACTTTAGAGACATTTATAAAGAGTACCAATTGCCTTTGAAAATACATATTTAGCGAAAATTAAGCTATTAATTGCTGTTAAAGATCATTTATGTTGTAGTGATAACTCTTTCTTTTGAGAAAGTTTTTTGACTTTTTGGTAAGAAGTAATAACTCTTTCTTTTGGCTTCTTTCAATTAAATTTGTGAACTGTAAACTTGGATACAACCCGACGGACTATCTTTTTCAAAAATATGTTAAGCAACATGCCTTTTTCTTCTTGACTGTTAGGAAAGTAAGGTCGTCTTTATTATTATTTGTGGATATTTGTTAGTGCAAGTGCTCACAAAATTATGCTGTGAGATTTTAATATGTTACGTGTCAAAATTTTGGTTTAGAATATCCAGTTGTGAACAGTTCCATTCAGATGCCACCTACTGCTTGGTTGATAATTGCATTAATTCTTTGTAACTACATACTATAACCATAACAATAACTATGGTTCAATTTCAAATAAGTTAGGGCCGGTGATATGAAACCTAAGCAATAGTAATGACTTCTTCAGAGACAATGAGGAAAAATATTTATTATACAAATAATTTTAGGGTCATTTTCAACATATATATGATACGACATACTATAATAAAAAAGAGATTGATGGAGGTTCATAAGAAAGGAGCCGAAGGTCCTCTATTTGAATTTAGTTAATTATGTTCTTGTATGGACGTGATGTTCCACTCTACTTGGAAATGTTGTTCGAGGCTTTTTGGTCTCTTCTTTAGTGTCTGATGTTGTTCTTTATAACTTCTTGGAATTTAGAAAACTTCATTACTTCTGACCAACTATTTCCATGGAGATTTTCTTATACTTAAAATCTCTCTGACTCATAACTTTTGTATAACAAAAATGAAAATTAAAAAAATATAGCACTTTAAGATTTTGGAGGAACACTTTGCCTTGAGATAAAATGTTCTTGACAATGTAGTGTATGCATCGAAAATACGAATATTACCGAATGAACATATGTAAGCTTAATAAAATAATTCAATCCCGTGCGAAGTTCGAATATTTTACCTAGTATTATAATTAATTCAGATCCAATCTTCTTATATAAATACTAGGACAATTAGAATTATTTTTCTATCCTTTCCTTATCAAATATTGCTAAGCTAATTATACCATATTTGTCCTTATTGTATCAATCCATATAAGAATATTTGAAGCTTAGTTAAACAAATTTCTTTCAAATTTTTATATGCTTCAGACACTTTGAATGCTTAAGGAATTTTCTTTAAAATGTCATGATCCAATGAGTCATATAAATAAGCTGTGAAAAATTCAGATGCATTTCAAATTTTTTATGAACTGTTAGATTTATTAGATATCTGAAGGTAATTGTGTCTACCACAAGAGAATATGTCTCCTGATAACCAATGCCAGACCTTTCCAAATTTTTGGTGTTAAAATCGTGCTTTATATCTTATGACTCTATCATTTTATTGCGTTTTAAAATAAAAACTCATATGTACCCATTGTCTTGACATCTTTAGGTGTTCAAACTATTGATCTGAAAACACACGTTTTCAGTGAAACAATTTCCTTGAATTGCTTTTTTTCATTTTGGCCAATCAATTCTTGATCTATATTTATCGACAGATTTAATTTTAAATTCTCCTCTTGTTGCATTATTTCAACAACATTATAAGCAAAAATATTGTCAACCACAATATTATTTCGATTCCACATTTTATTTTTTATCATGACATAAGTTATTGAGATTTTTCATTTTCATTATTTTTATGTACTTGGTCCCATCATTTGTTATGTATATCGATCCGTTTCATTGTTATTAAGAATTTATGCGATAAATACCGGAGTTACAATTTTTATATGGAGTTGAGTTTAAGTAATAATTAGCTGTGATTTTATTAATGTTTTTTTTTTTTCAAAATAGAGAAAAAAAGGAATGAGCAGATTGCTTTAGGGCCGCTATAGCGGGAGTCCGGAGCCAAAAGGGCAAAAAAAATTGCCAAAAATTCCAAAAGGGCACATTATATTTTTTTAAAACCAAAACGGCAAAATCGCTCCTGCCGGAGCGATTTTCCTCTGACACATATTAACGTCGTGTACTCCGTTAAAATAAAATCGCTGCCAGGGCAGCGATTTTACAAAAAAACAAAATTTCTTTTTTTTCCACTAAAATCGCTGGCACAATAGCGATTTTTTAACTCTAATTTTTTTCCTCCACCTAATATCGCTGCTATGGCAGCGTTTTCATAGAAAAAAAAAATTGTAAAAACTTTTTTTTGGAAAATCGCTGCCCTGGCAGCGTTTTCCTTAAAAAGAAAATTTTGAAAATCTTTTCTTAATTAGACTGCCTTTTCAGCGATTTTTGTTAAAAAAATTATTTTTTAATAAAAACACTGTCTTGTTTTCAAAACGAAAAATAATTTTAAAAAAAATAAAATTGAAGAGAAACGAATTAAAAAAAAAAAATTTAACTAAAAAGCTGTCAAGACAGCAATTTTCAGCCTTTTGACAGTTTTTTTACAAAAAAAAAAAATATATATATATCTTGAAATCGCTGCCTTGGCAGCGATTTTGGTAGAAATATTTTTTTATTTTATTTTATTTTTTGAAATTTCTGTCAACTAGTCAACATCTGATGATAAATTTCTTTTATTTTTTTTAAATCGCTGCCCGTGCAGCGTTTTTGTGATTTTGTTTTAAAAAAAAAATCGCTACCCCTTGTAGCGTTTTTGATTTTCTTAAAAAAAAATGACAATTGCTGCTATGGCAGCGTTTTTATAAAAATAAACTCACCAACTCGTTCATCACCCATAATATTATTATTCACAATTTGTGTATAATAATTCACTGCATCTTGAAGTTGGTCACACCTATAAAATATAATAATATAAATATATTGCATATTAAAAAAATTTAATTATAATAAATAAGAAAACATTACATTTTTTACCTATCAGTTGGTTCCGATTGAAAAGAATTTAAGTGCATGGAAGCATTGCTAGGCTCTCCCATATTGTAATCTGGCACACTCCAATTCAAATAATGATCATGAATATATAAGACTATTTTTATTTATGATATCGCTGTGTCAGAAGCGATATTTTTTTTAAAAAAAAAGTTAGAGGGGAATTTCGCCGCCCTGGCAGCGATTTCAAAAATTAGATGTTGCCTAGTTGATAGAAATTTAAAAAAGAAATAAATCAAAAGAATTTTTTTTAAAAAAAAAATAGTTCCACCAAAAGCACTGCCAAGGCAGCAATTTCTAAAAAAAAAAACTTTCTTCCACAAAATTTATAATAACACTGCAACAACAACAATTTAAAAACAAATAATTAACGCCAAAAAAATAAAATAAATTTGCTTTTATAATAACACTGTAATAGCAGTGATTTTAATTTAATTTTTTTAAATAGCAAAAACGCTGCACGGGCAGCGATTTAAACAAAAAATAAATAAATTTACCATCAGATATTGACTAGTTGACAAAAATTTCAAAAAATAAAATAAAATAAAATAAAATAATATTTCTACAAAAATCGCTGCCAAGGCAGCGATTTCAAGATATATATATATTTTTTTTTGTAAAAAAGCTGTCAAAAGGCTGAAAATTGCTGCCTTGACAGCTTTTTAGTTAATTTTTTTTTTTTTTTAATTCGTTTCTCTTCAATTTTATTTTTTTTAAAATTATTTTTCGTTTTGAAAACAAGACAGTGTTTTTATTAAAAAATAATTTTTTTAACAAAAATCGCTGAAAAGGCAGTCTAATTAAGAAAAGATTTTCGAAATTTTTTTTTAAGGAAAACGCTGCCAGGGCAGCGATTTTCCAAAAAAAAGTTTTTACAAATTTTTTTTTTCTATGAAAACGCTGCCATAGCAGCGATATTAGGTGGAGGAAAAAAATTAGAGTTAAAAAATCGCTATTGTGCCAGCGATTTTAGTGGAAAAAAAAGAAATTTTGTTTTTTTGTAAAATCGCTGCCCTGGCAGCGATTTTATTTTAACGGAGTACACGGCGTTAATATGTGTCAGAGGAAAATCGCTCCGGCAGGAGCGATTTTGCCGTTTTGGTTTTAAAAAAATATAATGTGCCCTTTTGGAATTTTTGGCAATTTTTTTTGCCTTTTTGGCTCCGGACTCCTATAGCGGGGCCAGTATAGCAGGGCCACTGTAACAGTGTTAAGCAGAAGCTCATGTGGTTCTTCATCAATCTCCCTAGAAGGAACAAATATTAATGAACTTTGTATCAGTAGCTTAGTGTCGAGGTAGATTGTGATTGATGAGTAGTATATCATGGTTTAGTAAATGTGTTCACAAAATACATATTGGATGGAATTAGACAGGAGAATCATGATTAGACCTGCCGACATCACGTTATGAATGGATAATAAACAAGGTATATTAGTGTGTTGATGTGCTAATGTATGAATCATTTTGTGTTTGTATGACCTCTATATGTTCGACATGGATTAGAAAATGGGGTTGTTCTCAAATTGATTTTGTAACCTAAAACTAATTAGCAAATTGAATTGTTAACACACATGTATATAAAATGAGATATTTTTTAAGAACAACAAAAGATTATCAATATCAAGTATCCAAAATAAAGAATCAACACAAATATGATTTACCAAAGTTGGAAACGACTAGGGATGTATGCATTACAATGGAGTTTCAATACAATAAGTACAAATTAATCACAATCAAATTGATTGACACATGTATAACGTTTGGTCTAGGCTACATTCAATATTCTCTCGAACTATCAAATGTATATCCCATGAATTCTCTCGAACTTCAAGACCCTTACCAATAAAATATCAAACATTGCTTGAGTAGATAGACTTTCCCTAGATCATATCATTAAATGAGGAATTATTTGGATTATCCTATCTCTAGATCAAATCCGTAGAATAATTTCACCAAATCCTCATTACTGAGTTTTACCCAACTCCATTTTGCTTTCTCAAGTCAAAATAGTGTTAGAGAGCTCAATCAATATTTACAACCATTGATTTTAGATTACAATTTCAAGACAACAATAGATCCATGTAATATAATTGATTTTAGAACTAATTAATCAACATCCATTGAGTTTTACACTCGCACCTTGCGCACACACCCGTAGCTATAGATTTTGCTACTCATAATATAAGAAATAAAGATAATACCCATACAGAAAACCTCAATGTCAAGATAATTTGATTAAAAAAATCTTAAATCCAAGCTTAGAGTGATGCAAGTATGAGTTTTATTCCTCTACAAGCAAGGGAAGTTCTTAGCTAATTTCTATCACTACTAAAAAGTGCTCTCCTTTCTATTCCCAAGTGGAGAAGATAAATGTACATAATTACACAAATTCTTATTCTATTCTTGGGACCTTCTAAAGAAAACACTTAATCATTCAAGTACATTTTTACCCTCAAGTTTTCGCTCCTTGACTTGCACTGGACCAACGAGACACCAATCCACATTTGTATAGTGCTAATCGCATCACCGCTTCAACCTTTAGTTCTCAGTAGCACCTGCTTTGAGAACGATGAAACACCAATCAAGAATTGTACCACGCTAATGAGTCGTATATGCGAACGTAGTCTTTCTTCAGTCAAGCCGACATCAATTCCTTCACCTGTATGCTTCAATGATTTTAAGCTCCAAATCTATCAAAACTTGCACTTTTTAAGGAATGCCTAAAAAAAGAGAGCTAGGGGATAAAATCCCCTCACTGAGCATAAAAACATAAAAACAATTCATGAATTATAGTTCAATGAGTTGGTAAAATATCGACTCATCAAACCCCCAAACTTGAACATTGCTTGTACTCAAGAAAAACACTCACTAAGCGTAAGCCTTGAGCTTAGCCACACTCAAGATAATAATTGCATAATTACACACTAGATTCAAAATAACAAAAACAAAAAACTCTAAAGAAAAGACTTTATATATATACAAAAACAACTCACAATTGGTTCCACCACCACTCACTAGGTGAATATTCTTCTTTCAAAACACTTTTGAAGCACAAAACTGAGACAATTTCTCATTAAAGCATAATTTCAAAGCATCAATCTGATTTGCCTAAACATTCACAAGAATCACATTCATGCAACTCAATTGAAATCAAGACATCACTATTCAAATGAAGGATGTAATGCCACTCACACAAGAAGGAATCTAACACACATATGAATATACATCCAAGGGATTATAGATCATGCAAAAATGCTTATTCTCACAAAGGAATTCAAGTATACATACATTGAACCATAGGCTTTTCCTGTATGTAGATCACCAATAATGTAGATTGACAAGACTCAAAATCCCTAAGGACTTGTTGGTTTAACTTAGACTTGGGAAAAAGGTCTTTGGTCAAGTGACTTTGATGCCTCCATAATACTTTCATTTGTAAAATTATCACACCACTCATATTTTTGATTCTCTTCGACCTTATTTCTTCTTTTACATGGTGTTCACTTATTCCAAACACTCAATTTTCTCTTCAATTGAGGCATGTGCACATTGTGAGCTAGCACCAACCTTTCATTTTCCTTCTTAATAATGTTTTATCTAGGGATAAGAGTCTGAAAAATACCCCAACTTTGGTCGGATTTGCTGTTGCGATACTAAACTTTCATAAGGACCTATTACCCCCTAGACTATTTAATACCGTATTTTAAACATATATATTTGCCCACGTGGACATAAAAAATAATGCAAAATTATAAATAATAAT
>NW_006238967.1:980609-981958 GCF_000226075.1 Solanum tuberosum
ACTATTTAATACCGTATTTTTTACCCCCTGAATTATTTAATAGTGTATTTTAAAGGTATATATGTGCCCACGTGGACATATTACTATTTATAATTTTGCATTATTTTTTATGTCCACTTGGGCAAATATATATGTTTAAAATACGGTATTAAATAATCTAGGGAGGTAATAGGTCCTCATAAAAGTTTAGTATCGCAACAGCAAATCCGACCAAAGTTGAGATATTTTTCAGACCCTTATCCCTTTTATCTATAAACTCATTTAAGCACTTTTCATTTTGAAGTTTATGGTGCCCTATGTTTTAAGCTCATTCCTCTTTGTTTCATTGATGCATAAATCCCCAAACTTAGGTTTTTCTACATCATAACTCAAACAATTTTCATTCTCCCCATACTTAGGCTTTTAGCCTACATCATAAATCATTAGCAACTCAAGAGATATAAGGGTGAAAAAAATAGAGGATCACAAATTGTCAAGGTATGCAATATGATGGTCAACAAAACTCAGTTCAAGCTTAAAGGGCAGACTGAGATTGAGGGATTTTTTTTAGGTAAAATGGCTAGTCAAAAAGGGCCTAAGTTCATCTTTCAAGCCAAGAAATACCTAGAATTTTTCCTTGAAATATATTTTGAGGCACTAAATCACGTCCTCATTACTATTTTATGTCCATTTCTAATATAAACTTGCTTGAATTTCAGCTATGAGAGCTCATGAACAAAATGAGGACAATTGAAGGCAAAAGAAGTCAAAAATATGAAAAGGCGAGGAAATAGGCGTGGATGATGATCGCCAAACTCATTCAACGAATCACCGAAGTGAGCCCAAGCTCACCAAAAAGATCAGAGAGATATGCTAGTATATGAGATTTTTGGGCTTGGAAGAGATTGATGATTTATTTCTCATCCTTTTTCAACCAATGAGCTATTATGGAGAATCATTTTGATAAATTACTTTTTATTTTCAGCATGATTGACTAAAACTCCATAGTCTTAGGGATGAGCTTATGTAATGAATGCTTAATTAGCATGTGGGTATATGTGATTGCTTAATATAATGTTGATTTAATACAAGTTCACCTGTTTCTTCACGATTTAATGTATTATTTGAGGTTACAAATTTTTATCTAGCGTAGATCTCTAATATTGCTTATGAGAATGTTCTAGAGTGGAAGAAATTACTGATAATCTCTTGATTTAATTCATGTATTAGCCCTAGCTTGGTAAAGTATGGCTAAATTAAAGTTGGGATAAGGGTCTGAAAATACCTCAATTTTGGTCGAATTTGCTGTTGCGATACTAAACTTTCATGAGGACCTATTACCTCCCCTAGACTATTTAATACCGTATTTT
>NW_006238967.1:982488-989231 GCF_000226075.1 Solanum tuberosum
TTCAGGGGGTAAAAAATACGGTATTAAATAGTCTAGGGGAGGTAATAGGTCCTCATGAAAGTTTAGTATCGCAACAGCAAATCCGACTAAAGTTGAGATATTTTTCAGATCCTTATCCCATTAAAGTTTTGAGTTAGTTTTTAATGTTACACATGTCGGGGTTTGATAGAATCCATATGAAATATGATGATTGATAGATAATCATTAACTTAGTCTACCAGTTGATAATAAACTATTTATAACAATCATGTTTACCCACTATGTGAAATTAACATTCAATTACTCACACTCCTATGATTTCTCTATTATTCGTGAAAACTCCTTTGTTCTAAGCTTGCCATTGAACTTGTTGACATATTGTTAACCATCTTCAAATTTTTAATTAAAACGTCATTCATTTACATTTATGTCCAAATCGATTAAACATACAAAACTTTAATGCTTGTGATTACATCGTAAGGTGAATTACTATCGATCATTCCCTTTGGGATCAACCCCAACTCCTCGTTAGATTATATATTACTAGCAATCTCCTACACATCAATTCGTGTGGTGTGTAGTTTAGCATTATAAAAAATGGCGTGGTTTCTAGAGAATGGTGCATAGAAATTCCCATATTGAAGTATCTTATTGAACTAGTTTTTTTATTGTTGTGTACCCTTACCTTCTTTGTTCTTTTACTGAATTTATAGGTGATAACATGAGCTCTCAAGGGAGTGAGGCTGATAGCAGGGAAAGGTATATGGATGATGGTGGTCCATTAAGAGATGTTGGTCGTGCTGGTGCCATTCATTTGCCCCCAAATGTGGGGACTGCCATCTTCTATGTCGCAATTACTATGTTTCACTTGCTTCAAATGAAAGGACTCTATGGAGGTTTAGCTCATGAGTATCTACACAACAATATGAAGAACTTCATTGATGTGTGTGGTACCTTATCCTTCAAGAACGTCTCTCAAGAGTCTATTCGTTTGAGGTTATTCCCTTTCCCTTTGATGAGAGATTTTACCGCATGGTTGGGAGAGTTATCCAAGGATTCTATTACCTCGTGGGATGAGTTGACTGAGACTTTCATTGAGAGGTTCTTCCTACTATCGAATATGTTACAACTCCGGGATGAGATTAAAAATTATCGCCGGATTAATGGAGAGCCTCTTCATTAGACGTGGCTGATTTCAAAAGAAACTACTTCAGTGTCCCACTCATGGTTTGCTCGATAAAGTCCTTTAGCAAATATCTTATAGGTCCCTTGATCAAATCAATAATTGGGCAGCTGATCAACTTGTTGTTGGTGGAATCATGTGTCAGCCTTTTTCGATTGCCTCCACTTTGTTCGCTAGAATGGAAAAAACAAACCAGGCTTGGCACACTAGAGAGGATGAGGTGATCCCTATTTTTTTGGCTATTTTCAAAGAGAAAATGTTGAAGGATAAAGAGAGAGATGATAACGTGACAAAAATTATGACTTAGATGGATATTTTGACCAAACATGTAATAGGAAGTGGTTTTAAGAATGTGAAAGTTGCGGGTGCAAGTGGCGGGAAGTGTATCGAAGATGAAAAGTTCGAAGCCATGTACAAGGAAGCAGTACAATTCTTAGACAAACCAAGTGGAGGGTTCTCATCCTATCTATCAAAGGTAGGGCGAGAATCAAAGTTGGAACAAGGATCAAGATGGAAATTGGAGAGATCGCGAGAGAAATTGGCGTAATCAAGGTAATGGTTGGAGGGAGCGTGACTGTGAATTAGTATCGACTACTCCATGTAGGATTGACCCCAACTCCTCATTGAATTATAAATTGCTAGCGGCGGCCTACACATAAATTCATATGATGTGTAGTTGAGCGTTATCAATCAACACGACTAAAAATAATATCAGAAACAATATACAAACATCACAATCACATGAATAAAGCCCACTAAGAGAATGGAACATTGTTTATAAAACTTAGGCCCACCAAGGACCTTAAAACATCCAAACATTCCTGATAAGGGCCCACACACAATCATAAAAAATAGGGACAATTTCATATATGACAAACAAATTTAAGGAAATAATGCTTCATAACTATAGTTTATCTAATTACACTCCATGGGTATAATTTAGTTTGCTATGGGGACTTAAAATTGTATATCTCGTTTTTATCATTTTAATTTATACAAATATTTAAAAAAAAATAGATACATGGATGCTAAATATGGTAACAGAAAATTGATAGAATCCCATGATTCAAGCTAAACCTTTTTTAATAGAATATTTTGCCAAAAATGAGTTTAGTAAGATACAAATACCATAACAAATTGGATTCTTCATACCACTGGAGATTTAAACAAACAAAGAAAATTTGGTTAATCAATATTCTTGGTTATTCAATCAATCACAAATTTTACTCCGATGTATTTTTACATCCTTAAAATTCAAAAATATACAAATTCACATTTTTGTTCATATTCATATCCATATATAATATACATATACAAATATTTAAATTTGTATACGGCTAAAGTTATACTTATTCAAACCTTTCAAAATCATTCTAAATTCAAAAATATACAAATTTACACATTTATATACAACCGTTCAAAAATTAATTACTTTATCAAGTAAAAGCACACAGGTTTAACTGATACATATACAATTCATATATACATATGCAACATATACAATCGATAATAAATTCATTGACAGCCGAAGTAGTATACAAATGGGGTCATGTAGATTTTCGAACTAACACACACTTTTAACTGATACATATACAATTCATATATACATATTGCAACATATACAATCGATAATAAATCCATTGACAACCGAAGTAATATACAAACGGTGTCATGTACATTTTTGAACTAATGATTCAAATAGAATTCTTATTATACAAATCTAAATATGAAATACTTTGACATGCAAAGGCATACCTCTCGTAATCCTCTTGGATGGAGTTCCATCATCCTTTTTTTTAAAGCTTGAAATCTGAAGATCAAAGTGAGAATTTTGAGAAAAAATTACCAAAAAAAAAAGCATAAGCTGGTCATATACAAACGAAAAAAAAAATAGACACGATTTAGGCGGTTACCTGCAAAAGTGAAAACATGATTAGGAGGGAGAGAGTGAAATTTGAAATTCAAATTGGATATGTGTGAGTGAATTAAGGAAAATATTAGGGAATGGAGAGAGGAGAGATAAAATTGAATTTGTATAAAATTTTATACTAAGGCCAAGAATTGGATTTTGATTCGGTATACAAATAATGAGTGGGTCCCATATTTAATAGCAAAATTTTTCAAACTGTAGTCACCGAGAGTAATTAAAATAAACTATACCCCTATTGAATAATAACATAATAATGTTTGCCAACTCGCGTAATTTTCCCTAAAATATATTACAATACCCCCCAAAGTTAAACTAACATTGCCCTCAATGCTTTTATACAAGAAGGGAAAAGAGGTACTGCTCACTCTCTTCCCGGTGCACTAGAATCTACTCCATCATCCAGAAAGTGGGACTCAAACAAAGTCCTCTACAACTCCACATCAGTCTCCGAATTTCCACTATCACTCTGACTTCCTTAGCATTACCGTCCATTCTTGCAGTCAACTCATCAATTGTATCAGCTCCATCTCCCATATATGCTTTTCCCTTCCACTTTTCAACCTCCGCTTGCATGTTTGTGACTGTGCCTTCTATCACTCCCACTCGTACATTCAAACTATCCACTTTAGCGACTAAACCCCTCATGGCATTTGTTGTTGTAATATCAATCATTTTGGGTAGGGCTAGTGCCAATTGGATGAGTTTCCAGTTGTTACTGTTGGTGGTTTCAACCAACTCTTGGTAGACACTTATTTTGGAAGTGGTGGTGGAAGGTGTTTGTGGGGTGATGGTGCATCCTAACCTGTGGCATTTCCCAATTCCAGGGGAGTAGATTCATGTTAGGAAGGATCAGCCTCTCTGAAGCCAGTTACTTGCATCCTCCTCCTCTTCACTGAGGGAGCTTTAGCGTCTCTCTTTTTATCTAATGCTATCACAGTCCCAACAAATATGGCTTCATTGGAACCAAAGTATTGAATCATGACTTGGTCACAAAACTAGATAATAAGCACGGGGAAAGGCATTAAGTAGTTATGTTGGCGATCTTTCTATGAATTCATCATGATCTCCCTAAAGTTGATGTGAATACCTGTCAGTAAATAGGCAATAAAAATATCTACCTTATGGGGCACCCATTGATCATTTTATGATGGCATAATTTGGGGGCAGATGATGTCAAGCCACACTTTGTCTTCGAAGGACAAGTCTTTCTGAGAGATATCCTTTATTTAGTATCCCAAAGTTGGGACCTTCCACAAATCACACTGGCCACCCACTGGAATTGGCTTCTTTTTGTGGAAAACTTCGGTGCATAAACAACTACAATTCCAATTGGTTCAACCCAGAATAGTGAGTTGATGACCTTCGTTGTAATCTCTACCTCTATGCCACATCTTTCACAAATGACCAGCATAAAAACCTTTCTATATCCCCTTTATGCCTTCGGGTGTCTTGCGCAGCCTGGTAGAAAACATAAAATTCCAAGACTACCTTCGAATAATATATCCCGGGTGCTTCAGTTAGTGGAAGCCATATCCGATCAGTTAATTATTGTGCCACACCTGGAACAGTCTCAGCTAGACCATCAAAACTCGATGCTTTCTCTAGAATGAAAGACATGCCATCCTTGAACAACTCATAGCACCCCTTCATGCCCCGTACATAAAACTTAATCAATGTTTCTTCTTGGGCATTAGTGGTACCCTTCTATTTCTGGAAGTGGAGGATCGCCTAGAAGGCTTTGAGGCAACATACTTTTATCGCGGCATAGTCTGCAAGGGAAGTATGAGCGACATACGAACATGTACATTTTTTAGTATTTTCATTTATTAAATAGAAAAAAAAACTAGAAAAAGTTAACAAAAGAAAAATAATAGGAATGCTAGAAGAATTCACATTTCAGCTCACAGTGAGTTCAGCGGTGTAATATGCCCCATAAGTTTGTAACATTTGAAATAACGAGCTTATGCTTGATAAGTCGATTTATGGTAGTTTACATCAACGGTCATGGGAAAATAATGTAAATTAGGTGGTTATACCAAGGAATAGTTATATAAAGTCACTTGAATTTGTAGAAGGAAGTTACAGGCTAATGGGTGCCTTGAAATAAAATTTTTAAGTGAGATTTATTATGAGGAAGTTCTGATATGGTCTTATTTATGTACTGACTTGAAAGGTGTATATCTCCCAATATATATAGAGTTAGGAGACCTATAATATATCAAATCGAAGGTCTATGAGTCTAGTTTCCAACACAAAAAACCATTTATTAATACAACATTGGAGTAAAGAGTTATGACCATTTTACCACACGCTTTCCAAGCAAACCTGGTCACGGATCTGGATCGGGTTTGGCCGCTTTTAAAAGGTGCTTTGTTTACTTAAAGAAGGATAAATTTCACATTTTCTCAAAGTAAAAACGTTCAGAATCCATAAAAGAGAGCTCCAAGACCTTTGAGATAAGAAAACACCCCCTTCTAGCTTGATTCTTCCTTGGCTCAAGTTCGGAGAAATGTTCTCTTCGTCGCAAGCTTCATATTGTGCTATTTCTTATCGTTTTTTTGTTTCGGTTGAAGGAATTTCGTGTGTAATCTGATTCTTAACTTAAGTATATGGATGATCTACTTTGAGTTGAGGTTCTACACCTACTTTGCTTAGAATCTCATGGCTTAAAGTTGGAAATCAATTCTTACGACCTAGGCTTTGTTTTGATGCATTTTCATAAAGTTGCAGAGTTGGACCCTTGATGTTGATTGTTGTGCTAAAAAAATATAATTTGTTTCCTACAATCATCTCCCTAATATTTTTTTACATTTTTTGACCTACGAGGTGGCATTTGAGTGATGTGGCTCTAGGAAGCCTAGTTGTTGGAACCTGTTTTGATGTGTATATTGATGATATTAAAGTTATAGAGGGATGGGAGATTGGTGAGCCACTTTTAGGTGTCACATATGGAGGTTATTGATTTAATGATGTGAAGTGCACCTTGTTATACTACCTCGGGAGTTTGTCATTCTTGTGAGATGTTGATAGACTCATGTTGTTCTTATGTCACTCCCCGAGCCTACATCCAGGGCGGGACCGGCACTCGAAGACCATTACTGGCCCCAAGCGAACCTTTGGCCTGGCTTACTCACTCAGCGGAAGACTATAAGCATTAAGAAAGAGATTCACATGCTAAACAACTCACTGTCTCAAAACTGAACTCATAATGTTTTAAAAATATACATTTAATTAGCCAAGATGGCAATTCAAATCTGAACATAAGTCAATAACAAAATGATGACGAATGAAATAACATCTAACTGACTATCTATGAAGCCTTTAAAACAAAAAGGAATGTCGGGACAGGACCCCCGATCATCCTAACATCTGAAAGACTAGAAAGCAAATAAACGGGATCCTCTGGAATGCAAAGAGGCTCACCAACAGACTCTGAACTGCTCACTGGATCAACAATGTGCTGGATGCCGATCCTAGTTACCTGCGTCTGCATCTTAATACGATGCAGGCCAACTGACATCAGTACATTGAATGTACGAGTATGCGAGTTGGATTGCTAAAACAAGATATAGGCTTGAAAGGAATCTGAAGAAAACACTTACCTTCGCTCTTCTCAACTCATGAATAAACTTAACTCAGAATAAAGCAATG
>NW_006238967.1:989554-994252 GCF_000226075.1 Solanum tuberosum
AACTACTAAGTGGATCCACTAGTCTATGCTAAAAAGCACTAAGGAATCATCTAAAAAGTATGATCCTTTTTCTGCCCATGATGGCTACATAGTTTATAGGGGATTGAGTAAATATGAACTCGCGTCCCCATTCGGTGCTCAATACTACTCCCAAAATATACTTAGCTCATGTGTTTGTAAAAGACAAAACTCTTTCTCTGGTTTGAGATAATTACTCAAAACTTAGCTTAAAAGCTCTCTTGGAATCAATGTTCCCTTTTGCTATTCAAAAACTCTTTTGGAAATATGAGTTTCCTCTCATCTTCATCTTAAATGTGAAAACATTTACTCTTGGAAATACTTAGTTCCCATATATCATTTTAAATAAATAGAACTTCAATCTTTACTCTTTACTCTTTACTCAACTCGAACTTTAAGTCTTTAAAACAAAGTTAAAAGCATTTGCAAAAGACTTCTTGAAAAGACTTTGAGAACTTCCTAAACTTGGCTCTTGACTTTCCTTGAATTTGAATTTATGGATTCAAGGTTATGATTCATGTTTATGGATGATTTATAGGTATTTAGAAGTCATTTAGAGTAGTTAGAATCAATGGAAAGTGTTAGGACACTTTAGAATAACTTAAATAGGCTAAACAACGAAAACTGGTGAAAAACGCCGATCCGGGAGCGTCCTTGGCGCGCCGTGCCAGGCCCCATTTTGCTGGGACTCATTTCTGGCGTACTGCTGGCACGCCGCCCCAGCCTTCCTGGCGCTATGGGGGCGCGTCGCGCCAGCCTCCCTTCAGGCAAAATTCAGACGAACCTTTGATCGCGTTTTCTAACCCTAAATCGTTTTAATCCGACTCTTTTTCCCAAATTCACTTTAGATTCATGCACCCAAATTATATACACAAAATCTAACTCAAACAACTACAGGGAAACAACACTTAATCATCAAGAAACTCCAAAATCCCAACTCATATTAAAGAACGAAATCAATTCAAGAATAACTATCAAGAACATCAATTTCTCAATCATTTTAGGACGAAAACATGTTGAATTAAACATTCTTGGCGCATGGGTGAACTAACCCAATGCCATGTGATCTCGCATACCTTGTAGGGATCACCCCCGACGAAAACCACAAGCTAATCTCGACGAATCTTGAACTAATCTTGCTTTTCCTCTTCTCCTTTCTTTTGCGTTCTTTCTCCTAAAATCCTAACTCTATTTTTCAAAAGCGTAAACTGAATCGTATCAGTTTAGACTCACTTTTCCTAACTTAAACAAATTTTCAGTTTTTAATTCTTTCAAAAAATGACTATTTCCAATTATAAGCTTCTTCCTAGTTGTTTCAAATTGCGAGATGTTACAATATCTCCCCCTTGGAAACATTCTTCCTTGAATGAGATTACTCTTACTAGGCTAAAGGTGTAACATCAAACATACAGTTTAAACACCCAACAAGTACAATGCAGTTTCAACATGCCAACTTAATATCAACGCCAAGAAAAGGATTAGTACCTTAATTTGGAACTTCTCCGGATTCGAAGAGATGTGGGTATCTCTTCTCCCAATCCTCTTTAAATTCTCAAGTAGCTCATCTACAACTGATTTCCCCACAGAACTTTGACTTGATGCCACTTCCTTAGTCCTTGACTCGCGAACTTGCTTATGAACACTTGCCTAAAATTCAAGAAATAAAGGATCTTGGTCTTCAGACCCATTCATCACCACTATTCTTCCTTCTATGGAATCCATTAATCGAACTCCTAATCATGCCAGTCTATGCACCTCTTGTGCTAACTCTTTCTTACCTTCCTTAAAATGGGCGGTACTACCCAAAAACAATCTATTCAAGGCTTCAGCAACAACACTAGTCTTACC
The DNA here is from genome assembly GCF_000226075.1 of Solanum tuberosum. Classification (NCBI taxonomy): domain Eukaryota; kingdom Viridiplantae; phylum Streptophyta; class Magnoliopsida; order Solanales; family Solanaceae; genus Solanum; species Solanum tuberosum. The sequence continues at coordinate 991,421 of NW_006238967.1, forward strand.
TGGGTGATAAAGAATACTCATGTCATAATCTTTGAGTACCCTAACTACTCTCTGTGTCTGAGATTAAGCTCTTTCTGACTAAACACATACTGAAAACTCTAGTGATCGGTGAACACTTCCATATGAACACCATATAGATAATGGCGCCATATTTTCAAAGAAAAAAATATGGCAGCCAACTCTAGATCACAGGCTGGGTAATTCTTCTCATGAACTTTCAACTGCTCTTTCAACCTTTACAATTCTGTTGGTGCCATTCTATATGGCAGAATAGAGATAGGACGAGTATATGGAATGATGTCTATGTCGAAGTCTATTTCTCTCTCAGGAGGGACTTCGGGAAGATCATCTGGGTAGACTTCTGGGAACTCTTTTACTACTGAGACTAAAACTGACTGAATAAGAGGTATCTCAATACTTGAGTCATTAACTCGGACTAAGTGGTAGACACTCCCCTTAGAAACCAACTTTCTTGCCTTAAGATACAAAATGAAACGACCCTCAGGCACTGCTGAACTACTATTCAACTCTCTGACTGGTTCACTCAAAAACTGAAACTTGACTACTCGAATTCTACAATCTATTGATGCATAACAGGCATGGAGCCAGTCCATACCTAGAATGACATCAATATCTACCATTTCTAACTCAACTAAATCAGCCATGGTGCTCTTGTGATTGATGGAAATGGGACAATCACGATAAACTCTTTCTGCTAGAATAGAATTACCAACATGTGTAGAAACACTGAATAGTTCACTAAGTTTCTCAGGAAGAACATCAAACTTATTTGCAACATAAGGGGTTACAAAAGATAAACTTGCTCATGGGTCTAGCAAATCATAAACATCAAACGTAAAGACTTGGATCATACTAGTGACAACATCTGGCGAATCCTCTTGCTCTTGGCGACTATTGATTGCATAGGGGCGGTTTTCTCCTCCACCAGTACCGGAAGTAGATCCTCTAGGTGCAACCCTGTCTGGTGGAGCAACTGATGAAGATTGGGCTCTATGGCCCTGATTTCCACTACCTTACCGTTTCTTAGGACACTCTTTCTTGAAGGGGCCCTCTTGGCCATACTTGAAACAACCTGATTGGACATCACGACACTTGCTTGGGTGGATTCTACCACACCTAGCACATGCATGAGCCCAGTCACCTCCCTGTGCCACCCTACCTTGAGACTGTGCAGGCTTAGCTATGAAATTCTAACTATGGTACTCACTTCTTCTCTTAGGTGTAGGTGCACTTGTAGATGATGGAGCAGGTACCTTCTTTTTCTGTTGGAAAGATGACCAGTTGGCATTACTCTTTTGCTACCCGAACTCATTTCCTGATGTCTTAGCTCTCTTATTCTTAAACTCTTTTCTATCCTTTAACTTATCCTCCTCAACTTGTTGCACATGGATCATAAGCCTTGCTAGGTCCATCTCCCCTATAAGCATAGCTGCCTTGCCTTCCTTACTTGACTGACGAGACAACCCAACAACAAATAAACGCATCCTGCTCCTCATGTCAGCAACCATCTTCGGAGTATAGCGGGAAAGTTGTGTGAACTTCAGACTGTACTCATGAACACTCATGACTCCGGATTAAGGGTGAGAAACTCTCTTATATTTGCCTCTCGCAACTCACGGGGAAAGAAATGCCCCATGAGAGCACTCTCAAACACAGCCCAACTCACTACTGGCGCATCCTCAGGCCTATTCTTTTTCCATTGGTTGAACCAGATTCTAGCGACACCCTTCATTTTGTATGCATCTAGTTCCACCTTCTCAGCATCAACAACATGCAATATCTCAAAAAATTTCTGAAGCACTTCAACAAAGTTCTATGGATCCTCTGTGACACTTGATCCTGTGAAGCTTGGCGGATTCATCCTTAAAAACTCACGGATCCTTGAATTATTAGCCACTTCCTGTCGATTATCTCTCTGTCCAACTCGATGAGTCGCAACTTGACTTAACATCCGGATAGCTTCACAGAATTCAGCATTGGTGACCTCTCCTTGGGGTTGCACTCTTGGTGCATTAGGTACCCCTTGTTCCTCGACATTGCGTTTAGCAGGACGACCTCAAACAGTTCTTCGTGGAGGCATGCTTATCTGACAACACGCACAAGCACAAATTAGAGGGAAACTTTTTAGAGATAAACTCTAACGCACGAAGTGAGTATGAAAGAAGTGAAGGAATTCCTAAATGTTGTAGCCTCGTAAATATAGATGTGGCGCGCTTCACATCGATAACTAGGACTCTACAGAAATGGCTTCATAGACTCCCTAGGACTCTTGAACTTTGTGCTCTGATACCAAGTTTGTCATGCCCCGAGCCTACACCCTGGGCGGGATCAGCACTCGAAGACCATTACTGGTCCCAAGCGAACCCTTGGCCTGGCTTACTTACTCAGCGGAAGGCTATAAACATTAAGAAAGAGATTCACATGCTAAACAACTCACTGTCTCAAAACTGAACATAATGTTTTAAAAATATACATTTAACTTAGCCAATAAGGCAACTCAAATCTGAACATAAGTCACTAACAAAATGATGACGAATGAACTAACATCTAACTGACTATTTATGAAGCCTCTAAAACAAAGAGGGATGTCGGGACAGGACCCATGATCATCCTAACATCTGAAAGACTAGAAAGCAAATAAACAGGATCCTCTGGAATGCAAAGAGGCTCACCAACAGACTCTGAACTGCTCACTGGATCAATGATGTGTTGGATGCCGACCCTAGTTACCTGGGTCTGCATCATATTATGATGCAGGCCAACTGACATCAGTACATTGAATGTACGAGTATGCGAGTTGGAAAGCTAAAC
>NW_006238967.1:994715-1009614 GCF_000226075.1 Solanum tuberosum
TTGAGATAATTACTCAAAACTTAGCTTAAAAGCTCTCTTGGAATCAATGTTCCCTTTTGCTATTCAAAAACTCTTTTGGAAATATGAGTTTCCTCTCATCTTCATCTTAAATGTGAAAACATTTACTCTTGGAAATACTTAGTTCCCATATATCATTTTAAATAAATAGAACTTCAATCTTTACTCTTTACTCTTTACTCAACTCGAACTTTAAGTCTTTAAAACAAAGTTAAAAGCATTTGCAAAAGACTTCTTGAAAAGACTTTGAGAACTTCCTAAACTTGGCTCTTGACTTTCCTTGAATTTGAATTTATGGATTCAAGGTTATGATTCATGTTTTTGGATGATTTCTAGATGTTTAGAAGTCATATAGAGTAGTTAGAATCAATGGAAAGTGTTAGGACACTTTAGAATAACTTAAATAGGCTAAACAACGAAAACTGGTGAAAAACGCCGATCCGGGAGCGTCCTTGGCGCGCCGTGCCAGGCCCCATTTTGCTGGGACTCATTTCTGGCGTACTGCTGGCACGCCGCCCCAGCCTTCCTGGCGCTATGGGGGCGCGTCGCGCCAGCCTCCCTTCAGGCAAAATTCAAACGAACTTTTGATCGCATTTTCTGACCCTAAATCGTTTTAATCCGACTCTTTTTCCCAAATTCACTTTAGATTCATGTACCCAAATTATATACACAAAATCTAACTCAAACAACTCAGGGAAACAACACTTAATCATCAAGAAACTCCAAAATCCCAACTCATATTAAAGAACGAAATCAATTCAAGAACAACTATCAAGAACATCAATTTCTCAATCATTTTATGACGAAAATACGCTGAATTAAACATGCTTGGCGCGTGGGTGAACTAACCCAACACTATGTGATCTCGCATACTTTGTAGGGATCAGCCCCGACGAAAACCACAAGCTAATCTCGACGAATCTTGAACGAATCTTGCTTTTCCTCTTCTCCTTTCTCCTGCGTTCTTTCTCCAAAAACCCTAACTCTATTTTTCAAAAGCGTAAACTGAATCCTATCAGTTTAGACCCTAAAAATATAACCAAAAACGAATAAAAATAAAAGGGTAAGGAAAAGACCAAAACACCCTTTAAAATTCCGAATTCGACATTCCAACTTTCAAAGGAAATAACTCACTCATACGAACTCGGAATCATGTAAACTCAGCCGAGTTGGAAAGATCATTCCAAGGTCTTTCCAACCACATCTAGAACTACACCTAAATCATCCTGAGCTAGGAGTTATGGCCGTTTGAAGTTGACCAAAAACTCACTTTTCCTAACTTTAACAAATTTCCAGATTTTAATTCTTTTCAAAAATGACTATTTCCAATTATACGCTTCTTCCTAGTTGTTTCAAATTGCGAATTGTTACATCTTATTAGCTTATAATTATTTTTAAGATCGTGATTATTTTTTGTTGAATTAAGTTGACTTGTCATGATGATAACGTTAATGCCTTATCGATTGGTTATGACTCGTTTTTATAGCCTAGTTGATTCTTGCAATATTGCATTACTTTTGGTTTAGCAAGCTTCTTAGAGGTAGATCTGGGGATTCAATTGAAAGGTATGTTAATGCTATTATTTATCTTCTGGAATGATCCTAATGTCCTAAGCTTGTTATGGTCGATTTATTGTCATTATTTGACATGTAGCCTTGTCCTATTGAGTTGGCTACAACCATATGATATAATGTCTATCAACGACACTCTACTCCTTGCTTAGTGGACTAGAAAGCATGTTATGATTGTTTTGATCAATTATGATTACTTGTTATTGTTGTGATAATTTATCATTAGGCTTCCGCCTATGAGCTTATTTTGGCCTCAACAGACACTAGCACTATATGATTCTAAATCATATAGATTGATTGTTATACCCCACCTAAGGCCCGGGTAGAACGTGCCTACGGGCCGGATAGACCATGCCTAAGGGTTGGGTAGATCATGCTTACGAGCTGAGTAGATCATGCCTATGGCTCGAGTAGACCGTATCTACATGACGGGAAGGTTGTACCTATGCGACAACATATATGTATTGTACCACAGAGCTTAAAAAATGCATTGATTCATGGCATACGAATATTTTGACAGTTCAGATTATTAGTGGGATTCAAGTAAGGGGGCTAATAGGGATATCTAACAATTATTTGCGCTTGTTAAGGCTTATAGTGATTGTGTGTTATTTGTACCTGCCGAGCTTTTAAGGTCCAGGTTATTACTTGTTATGTGTTTATATTATTTTATTATAGGGAGATGAGGTATTGTACTGGTGTTTCACACATGCCCCTTTCTTTCAGGCTTTATACTTTATTTCCAGCTTTAGATTTGCCTTATATGCTTGGTACTTTATTTTGCAGTGACGCCTCTTGCCTGGGGGCACTGCATTTATGCATGTAGGTCCTAAGCGATGACCATACAGACCTATCGAATAACACATCCACCTATCTAGCTGATCCGCCTATCTAGCTGATGGGTTGACTCCTTTCTTTCAAGGGTTGCCAGAGTGCCACATGTTAGCCTATTTTGTTGTTTATAGATTTTGGATAGGTTATGACCTTATCCCGCCCAAGTATTGTATTCATAGAGGTTTACAACTTAATCTGATGAAATTTCTAGTGGTGAAACTTGTAAGAGTAGCATAGTAAATTACGCTAAAAGTTGTATGAAATATATAGAGCCATGGAGATAAATGTTCCACCAGTTAGACCTCCAACTGGTAGGCCTAGAAGAGATAATTTTGATGATATGGTGGATGATTATCTTGGTACTAAAATTTCTAACAATCATAATTTTAATGAATATATTAATTAAGGACCGAAAAATATTCAGGATGAACATAGAGAACCTCAATTATTACTGTGGTGGAAGAATCGTGGAGAACAATATTTTAACCTTGCAAGGGCGGTTCGAGATGTGCTAGCAGTTCAAGCATCATTAGTAGCTTTGGAGCAAGCTTTCAACACGACTAGATATATTATTGAAGATCATAAGTTCATTAGCAATAGATAGTTCAGTAGACTTTTTAAACCTATTAAGTATTATGTTATGTATAATTAATGCATAAAAACCACGATATTAGCAATACATAAGTTTTAATACATGCATTAGCATGAGTAAAGATACAATTAATCCTCAAAAAATTTTGCACATTATTTCTATTGTATATATGAAGGGTATTTTTGTAAACAATTAATTATATTTTATAAATATGTAATGCATGCTATATACACGTAATTCTTTACCGAACTTGAGGTTTTACACCATTTTCAGTGCTTAAATATTGCTTTTATATCTAAATTAGATGTTTTGATTTTATCTTATATTAGTAAGTTTATTTTAAAATATTTGAAAACTACAATAATAGACTTACATTATTAGTGTAAGTTTTAATTTAAAGAAAAGAAAATTTATAAAAAAATGCAAGTTTTTTTAAAATTTTAGTTTTAATTAATAATCTAGTATTTTTTTAATTATAATTTATTATTAGCTACTTAATTTTTTTGTTAGTTCAAAAATTAATTAAATAATATTCTTACTATTATATTATATTATATTATTATATTGTATTATATTAATATACGGATAAAGGTCTGAAAAATATCCAACTTTGATCGGATTTGCTGTTACGATTCTAAACTTTCATGAAGACATATTACCTCCCTAGACTATTTAATACCGTATTTTTTACCCCCTGAACTATTTACTAGTGTATATTAAAGGTATATATGTGCCCACGTGGACACATTACTATTTATAATTTTGCATTATTTTTTATGTACACGTGGGCAAATATATATGTTTAAAATACGGTATTAAAGAGTCTAGGGAGGTAATAGGTTCTCATGAAAGTTTAGTATCACAACAACAAAATCCGACCAAAGTTGAGGTATTTTACGGACCCTTATCCCTATTATATATATTAATTATTAAAAAGAATAATAACTTAAACTAATCTAAACTACCCCACTACCCATACCCATTTCTTCTCCCATTACCCAACTCACCTCACACCTCTCACAACCCACTACACACCCCCCTATATACTGCATCAACACATACACAAACACACCTACACCTACACAATACAATCAGCAATAACAAAAGGACACTACAACACATACACACCAATACAGATATCTACAGAAAGCATTCCTACAAAAAAGAAGGCCACTACTACATACGTACACAACGACAAAAGTTATCAGATTTTGTATGTGTTTAATCTGTTAATATTTTTCGATGTTATAATATGAAGTATGTTCAGATCTTTTAAATCGTTAGATTTAGAGTAAAATTGTTATAGCAATTCATAGTTTATATCATGTTTGGATAACCCATCGTTTATTTCATATTCAAGTAAAACTATTATCCAAGTGTATTTTTCTTTTTATATATATATATATTTATTTTTTTATGATGATATGTGTACTAATTATAGCTTAATAAACTGAAATAATAAGAATAATTAACGACAAAGATTCATCATCTAAAATATATTGGTTTCAGTTAGTAGGTTTTCCTTTTCATTTTTATGACTTAAATAAAGAATGAAAAGATTTTAGGCACCCACAAGGCCACAATTCCTAATATGTTTCTACAAATGCAACATGTGCATAATTTGTATGGGAAATTGTATAGTTTCAATTATTATTTTTTAGTTTTTGTTCTTATTAATATCGTGTTTATTCTTTTTTAGAAAGACATAAAAATAAAATAAAAAATTTTCCACTTTCTTTGTATTTCGTTTGAGTGATGATTATTTTTAGAGAATTAAATTAATAGTTTTACGTTGACCTATGTAATTAATATTTGTTTTGTTGAATTATTGCTTTTAGTGAGTTATAATGATTTAGTTTTTTAAAAAATAATTTAAAGTCCTTCGACTTTATAATAAGAATTCAAATTTTAAGTAATTTTTATAATTAAATTTCTTTAAATTGAATAGTTAAAAACATAATTAGGCCGACAATAAAATTAGACAAATTTCACGTATATACTTGAAGAGCATTACGTAAATTTTAGACATGAAATCTAAATAAATAAATAAATAAATAATTCATGGTAAAGTTGAAAAGCGTTGCTATCAATATACCCCACATTAATAAAATAAGACAACCTGAAAACAAGTTTAAATCAAAGTAGGCTGGTCATAAGCACTTCTATAAAGCTCATAAGTTATTTTTAGGCCATAAATATAGGATATCCAAATATAAGTCAATAAAGCGACTGTGTTTACGGAACTCGATGAGTGCCTAATACTTTCCTCTCGATCAACAAAATTTCTTACCTAGATTTCTAGTTTGCAGACCATCAAAATGAAGAGTCAATTTTCTCTTGATTAGGGATCTAAATAAGGTGACTTGGAACATCAAAACTCAATTCCAAGTGACGACTCTAAAATAAAATAATCCTTTTTCAAAATAGTCACTTTAATTGGAAAAACTCTTTTTTCAAAATTTCATTTGGGAAAATAAGGGTGTGACACATGCTATTTTTAATACACCAAATCAAACACTAAGTAAGAAACAATCTTTGCATACTAATGCAAATATAACTAATACTAACATTATTAAATCAGTATTACTAATACACCTTATGCATCACTATTCTTGTATACCCCTATCAAACGATCTCGTAGTGATACTATTTTTGAAACTATTGTGGGCACATATACTAGTGTTATATAAACCTAAGGATTCATTTGGTAGAGTCTGTTAGGCAAAAAAAAAAAAAAGCATTAGTTTTGTATATTATTATTATTAAGTATCTTGTTTGATACACTTTTCAATCAATGTATAACTAATGTTTGTATTAGTTATACACGCTATTTGATATTAAGGTGTGTATAACACACATAAATTCATGGTCTTAATAATGCAAAGAACTTTTATGCATGCATTAGCATTATTAAAGACACAATTGTTCCTCAAAACATTTTTCATAACTTTTCCATCATATTTGTGAATGATATTTTTGTAGATAAATATTTTTAAAAAAAATTAAGCAATACATGTTATTTTTAATATAACAAATTAAATATTTTATAAAAATAATTTTAACATAACTAATACAAGTATTACTAATACACCCTATTTAATAATATTCTTATACATTCTGCCAAACGATTTTAAAAAAATATTTAGACTTAGAGGTAGTATTTGTTTAGTGGTAAATATTAGCTGATAGGACAAATCATGGGGAGGAGTAGCAGAATTATCCCAATGGAAAAGGAAAAGAAGAATAGAGGAAAAACTAGTAAAGAAAAGCAGGAAACTTCACTAATCTCAGTACACAATATATTTATTCAGTCCTTTTTTATTTTTCCAGTTTTAATTTTTTAACTTTAACATTTTTTTATAAAACAAGAAAAAAAAATATTTTTTATCTATTACACCCTCAATTTATTTAGAGGATTAATATTTTTTAAAAAGGTAGAACTCTTTAACAAGTAAATTAATTTTGAAATTATATCCATGAATAAAGATAAAATAATAAATCTACTATATTAATTTATTTATTTTTAATAGATATATCAAATTAAAAATAGAAAAATAAATAAAAACCAAGGGAGTATTGGTATAAATAGAGAAAGACCAAAGAACATGAGTTAAAAAGCAATATTTGAAAATGATATCCCTGTCCTCCTTTTGAAGCACATCTTTCTATGTTATGTCTGGCTTTCAGTCTCGAGAAAGCGACATCAGCTAAGCTATATCCCTAATGCCTGTAAAATTGAATCGAAAATCGAATTAAATCATAAAGTAAGTTAAATTAAAAATAAAATCGATTGATGAATTGGTTTGATATTGGAAAAAGAAATCTGATTATACTTGGATTAATTTGGTTTTAACTAAAACAAATTAACCAAAGATCAAATCAATCTGATATTATATATGTAATTTTAAATTTATTTTATATATAAATTTTTATTCTTTGATATAGTTTATAAATATTTCTTATATTTTTTTTATAATTTTTATCTTTTAACATATTATTTCAAATATTTTGAGACTTAAAATTTTGAATGGTCCAATAAAGGTTATAGTCCATGGATAATAGTAACTCTAATAAAGTTCAATTCAAAATCAAATCGATACTACTGCTAACAAAAAAAATAATTCAAACACTAAAAATGACAATAATGTTGAGTATTTATTCTTTATTTTTGCATGACATTTAAAATACGTAACCTAATTTTAATTTTTTTAATATTTAATCATGTAATTAATACTTATTAGACTTATTTTAACATGATTTAGTACTTTTAAATTATAATTTTCATTATGACTTATTAATTTATAATATTTATTTTATGAGATTTTATTATTATTTTTTGTTGAATATTTGAGTGCATCATTCATCTCATATTTTGTATACTTTCTTAAGAAACACCTTATATAATTGTATTTTGGTACTAAAGAAATATTTGGAGCACATGTTAATTATATGTTTGTATGAATATTTTACCAAAAGAATTGAATATCCTGAGGTTAAAAACCCAAATTTTATTAGTTTGGTTTAATTTAAAATTTTAAAAATTTAACACAAATAATTTGATATGATATTTAAAAAATTCGAACCAACTCAATCATGTACACCTCCTACTAATAACCCTTTATTTTATTTTCTATACTAGACTAAATGAGTTGTGCGACTTCATTAGATTGATTTTTTTTTAAAAATCTATATCGAAAAAGGGAAGCAAATTGATATATTAATACTTGCTAGAGTTCTCTTAAATTGAGGAACAATATTAACTTAGAAAGACACATACTCCCTCTGTTTCAAAAAGAGTGTCCTTATTTAACTTGACACAAAATTTTAGAAAATAAAATAGATTTTTGAATTTTGTGGTCCTAAATTAAAGTTATATCAAGTATACTAAATTGTTCTTTAATCCTGTGGCCTTAAACATGTCACATGGAAAGTTGAAATTAAAATGTTACCAAAAAAGAAAAAAAATCATTCTTTTTTAAACAAACTAAAAGAGAAAGTAGATCATTCTTTTTGAAATAGAGGGATTATTATTTTTTACTAAACTTTGAGAAGTTCCTTCATCCTTCCTAGCTGCGAGACCTATAGAGATAATATTCTCCATGGTCACTCACTAAGGAGTTTTTATACAGAAAGTCATTTAACTTTAATTTTTATTTCAAAATTTACTCAATTATAAATATTTAGTTACAAATCACTCAATTTTGATTTTTACTTCAAAAGTCACTAAACTATAAATATTTTACTTACAAAGTCATTCAACTTATTTAATTATTTTTTCCATTAAAATCAAATTCTAAAAAAAATAATAATATCAATTTACAGTCATTTGGTTGATTATTATTTGTAAACATTTTGAAATAACTAAATAACACATATTTGATTATTAGGTAATTTATTTAAATTAAAACTAATATTTTCTAGTAATCAAATAATTTTAAAGAAAAAACTGACAACGTATCGTAAAATTTTTAAAATAGTTTTAAATGTATTATTTTATCAAATAACTAAATTAAAGTATTGTAAACATTTTAAAAGAAGTTTGAATGCTTTTTTTTAGAATATGATTTTAAATACTAATTTCATACAAGGAAATTTTAATAAAAAATAATTAATATATATTGAGTAATTTTGTAAGTAAAATATTTATAATTGAGTGAGTTTTGGAGTAAAAATTAAAGTTAGTGACTTTTGTGTAATAAAACTCTTTAGTTGAGTGACCATTAAAGATATTAACTCGAGACCTATACGTAGAAACATTTTATTCTTCCAAGTGATCTCACTAAATCGACAGACACATGTTATATAATATACTTTGATGGCTTTATATGGGACAAATCTGAAGAATTAATTGAAACATAATAAAAATGGAGTGAATATTTAGTCACAAAAAGGCAAAAAGAAGACATGAACAATCTGAATCAAAGACATATGAAATTCACTTCCAATGTGTTATGAGAAACAAAATTTTCTTTAAGTGGTAAAATAATTGAGTTGATATCTTTATGAAAATCAATAAGTCGAATTTACTCTTCTCTAGGCCTAGAAGAGATAATTTTGATGATATGGTGGATGATTATCTTGGTACTAAAAATTTCTAACAATCATAATTTTAATGAATATATTAATTAAGGACCGAAAAATATTCAGGATGAACATAGAGAACCTCAATTATTACTGTGGTGGAAGAATCGTGGAGAACAATATTTTAACCTTGCAAGGGCGGTTCGAGATGTGCTAGCAGTCCAAGCATCATTAGTAGCTTTGGAGCAAGCTTTCAGCGCGACTAGATATATTGTTGAAGATCATAAGTTCATTAGCAATAGATAGTTCGGTAGACTTTTTAAACCTATTAAGTATTATGTTATGTATAATTAATGCATAAAAACTACGATATTAGCAATACATAAGTTTTAATACATGCATTAGCATGAGTAAAGATACAATTAATCCTCAAAATTTTTTGCACATTATTTCCATTTTATATATGAAGGGTATTTTTGTAAACAATTAATTATTTTTTATAAATATGTAATGCATGCTATATACACGTAATTCTTTACCGAACTTGAGGTTTTACACCATTTTCAGTGCTTAAATATTGCTTTTATATCTAAATTAGATGTTTTGATTTTATCTTATATTAGTAAGTTTATTTTAAAATATTTGAGAACTACAATAATAGACTTACATTATTAGTGTAAGTTTTATTTTAAAGACTAGATAGGTGGCGCCCATGCCAGCACGGGCCTAACAATAATAGTTGACGTAGTGGTTATAGATACATGAAATGTATGTGAAGGAGCAAAGATGAAATACAAAGAAATGTGTATGAATAAGTGGATCACGTATCCCATCTTTCTGTGTATCTCTGTGTAGATAATAACCCTTCGTGTTTTAATGAAAAGGAAAAGAGAGCTTGACACCTCAATCATATTTAGGATCACCAGGATTATGGCTTGCACTCATTATAAAAGCTACCATTTTCCTGCGGATTTAACTTTGAAATATCTCATAAGAGTAATAAATCTATTTAAAGAAAAAGTATCTGCAGTGTCTCATAATCCCAAATCGACAATTCTTCCATCCATATCCACATTAGCATTGAAATTCTCAAGTATAGTAGGAATATAATCCTGGGAAGAATGCCCATATAGATCACTGCTACTACTACAATAACATAGTCAGTATAATCCCATAAGTGAGGTCCGGAGAAAAAGTAGTTGGAAAAAAAGAAAAAGCATGTGAGAACTCCTATCTTCTTAAAATGTAACAATAACTACGACAAAATAAGACAATAATCAAAGTACAACAAATGTCAAATAGTGACAGAATCAAACAACAAGAAACTACAAAGTAGTCGAAATAACACTAAACTATGTAACTAACCTTTTAACCTAATTCGAGTTCTCCATAACCTGTTATCTAAGTTCATTTGATCGGTCAGCTGAAACTACGACATGTTGTATCTAACCTGTGAAAAGCCAAAAAGAATATCATCTATTGAATCAGAAAGTACGAAATGGAAGCAAAAGGAAAGACGAAAAACACATTAAAATTCTCTTAGTATTACATGATTTAGATTCTAGCAAATGCAATTGTCATGATACCACTATCAGGTAACAAGGGAAACAACGTAATCGCAACTCCATTTGTGTGACATATAGGAGAGCTTAGGTGAAACGCAAAGCTGTTATAAGCATTGCACTGATATAAGGCTTTTTAAAGACATAAAACACCAAATCTATTTTTAAAAATAAAAACAAAAATCTAACTTGTTATAGATGAACCACTTGACCATCGATTGAACTACTTATGTATAATTACTGTAAAAAATGAACAAATAAAAGGCTGAGTCAGGATTAGAAATTTACGACATCAAATCAGTGATCACAGTTTAGAGTCCTTAACATTGGTCTCAATAGGATGTCAAAATTTGACATTAGAACGAATTTTACCTCTGCCGCTTGAAGAGACTGGAACACCCACTCGGCTTCTGCATCACAAAGATGCCAAGCCTATTGAAGAATGACAAATGAAAAGTAAAATTATTGAGTGTCGTCTTATTAGATAAACCAATTTGCTGTTAGCAGAAATAATAATTCAAAAGTCAGAGAACCTTTTCAATGGTATAATAGTTATACAACTTGTCAGAGCATCGAGAGTCTGAACAATCAGTCGAATTGAGATACATCAAAACCAAAAATCAATGAGGATGTAAGCAGCAATACAATGTTATGCTATTTTACAAGTGATACATGTCTGGAGTACGAGTAGAGCAGAAATAAGAACTTATAACTTGAAATCTAATGTAAGTAATCTGTCTGTGAGATAGTGGATATGTAAATAAAACACAAGCTGCAAGATGGTATCAATAGTGTAATTTTCATGGATCTTATGTTCTGCAGAATCTGTTTTCATATAACACGATGACAATATCATTTGTCTTGTATGAGCAGGTAACTGGCTTATCACTTCGTTTGAGTCAGATGTTAGTCTGTAATCACTGTAAGAAGAAATAGTACTGAGTAATCAGGAAAAAAAAAGAAATTCAACTTGTGCGTGCAACTTTCAATTGCATAATGCTCTAGGAAAGATCCCTTTACCTCATCTCTAATCTTACATAGTAATACGTTAGCAAAGAAACTGTCAACTTGAGATCGAACTTCTAGTTTGTAAACTCTGCTTCATCTGAAGAGAGGAATCAATCTATCTTTTCTGCTAGTCTTTTCCCTTTTTTAGTATTAAAATCTAGCTCTTGCATCTTCATTCGATACGGGAAATGGTCGTATCTTGTGCGTGCAACTTTCAATTGCATAATGCTCTAGCAAAGATTCCTTTACCTCATCTCTAATCTTATATAGTAATATGTTTTAGCAAAGAAATTGTTACTGAAGAGAAAATCCTTACTTGTATTAGCGGAAAGAAAATGTCTACTACCAAGAATAATGTTGTATCTTGTAGCTTTGGTTCATTTCCTATTATATATAATATAATAGACAGAAAAGTGCGACAGTAAGCACATCCGTACATTCTCCAACAACATTTTGTACGAAGAAGTTTTTAGCAGGCACCAAATATCAGACGAATGAGTTGCTAGCCCACTTCCTTCTTTGAATATCTAGTTTAAATTTCGACAAAAAATTGATTCGAAGATGCACATGTCATTTTTAAAGTGCACTGTGTCATACAACATACAAGAGAAGTGAAAAAATGTTAGAAACAAGTACTTTAAAGATAACTAAAAGTATGTGATTTAATCCTATAGACAAATTTGCTGAAGGCAACGTGGCTAAATAGGCAAAAGACAGAGACACAAATATAAGGTAAAACGCAAAAGTTTCATGCGAAATCTTTCTATAGTTTCCTTTTGATAAGATCAAAACTATGCATCCAAAATACTTGTACACTCGGGAAAAATGAAAATTCCATCAAATAGCATAAGAAAGAGTAAAATTACTACTAATGAAATCCGCAGGAGAAATACATGATCATAGATGATTATTTTGATTTTTGGTTCATAGGCCAATTACTGTTCTTTGACATCTCTGTACCAATTTTGTTAGTCAGAACATTTTAATGTCCTAATTCGTCAACTAAAAGGTCAAAATAAGAAAGACCCGCGGTTTTCTCAGCGATAACTCGCACAAATAAGCATACCTCACACCCAATTACCTGGAATTCAACCCTAACAAATCATGCCTAACAATGATGAAACATCAAAATTGAAGCACATAGACCAGAGGGAAAAAGTAAATTCAAGATGGGACGAAGATACCTACCGGAGCAATCGAGAGCACCACCCAAAAAATCTGATAAACTTGTGTCAACTTCCACCTATAGTAATGTTTGGCGGTGGAGCTGTAAGCATGTGTTATTGTATAGCCGGGACACGTGTGGAGATTTGCACAAGACACACAATACCAGCACTTCGAAAGACAAATTTAACCCTCTACGGAAGCAGACATGACGACGATCACCAGCTTCCCCTTAGACTCTTCTATAATACTAGATAATGTTGCCCGTGCTATGCACGGGCCCAATAATATAAATGGTATGTTTTGGGGCTAAATAACTGAATTTTTAAAGTGATTGTTTGCGTGGATAAAGGAATAAGTTTTTTTATCACAAACCTATACTTTCTTTGACGCCATTTAAGGCATAATAAGACTACTCACATATAACATTTTTGAAATATTTTATGTTGTCCATTATCATGATTTATAGTATTTTTACGATAGATTCACTTCAAGAATCAGTGAAAGTTTTTGTATTTTTTTGAAAACATATTTTATGTTGTCAATTTGATAATTAAAAATAGATATCAACTTTTAAAATTAAATTTGATATAACAATCAAACTTCGAGATAATAAATTGTAATTCGAAAATTTATGCCCAACCTAATAAAGTAATGATCCTCTGGAGAAATACAAGATTTTGACTTCTTCATCTAATGAAGTTTGTACAACTTAGGGAGTATAGATGTTTAATGAGAATCTCTGTTTAATTAAGTTCCTTTTCAATGTTCCTTTACGAAATTTACATTTTAGTTTGATTATGTCTGATTGCAAACTTAATCATGATCCGCAAATTTATAATTTTGATCCAAACATGTAAAAAGTACTCCAAATCACATGTTGGGTCCGTGCGCAGCACGGGCATTAGGAAAAAAAATAAGAAGAAATAAATTAAAATGGACCCAATATATGTTATTTTTGTTGTCTCAATTTATGTGACACAAATAAAATTGAGAGTCATCCAAATTTTCCTATTTTTAAAAAAATTATTTTAAGTTATTAATTATTGTGATTTATAATATTTTTATGTAACTTTCAAATAACGTACATTACTGGTCACTTTGTCCTAATTTATGTGATATGGATAAAATTACAAAATTAACCCTTTTAAAATGTCTTTAAGATATTTTAAGTTGTTAATTATTATTATTTATAATACTTTTTTGGTAATATTAAAATGATATGTGTTATTTTTTCTATCCCAATATATGTGAGCCTGATAGAATTATAAGAGTCAACGTATTTTATTATATAGCTTTTAAATATTTTAAAGCTTTTTAAGTCATTTGTAAATGATATATGTTGCTTCCTTGATTGAGACTTTTCCATTTGTGACACATATATATAGATATTTGGTGCCCGTGCCAGCACGGGCCCAATAAATATTAATTTTTTTTGTTTTAATTTATGTGATATAAATGGAATTTGAAGATCAGTCGATTTTTTATATGTTTTCTTAAAAATATATTTGAAGTTATTAAATTGTTGTGATTTATAGTATTTTTGCGTTAGTTTTGAATAATATAGGTTACTCATGTTTCAATTCACGTGAATAATCATAAATATTTTCAGTTGTTAATTTATTGTGAATTCTAGAAATTTTGACGTTATTTTCAAATAGTACATGTTACTTATTCTATTCCAATTAGTCAACCAAATTTCTTATATGATTTAAAAATATTTTTAATTGCTAATTATTGTGATTTATAGCATCTTTTATGTAACTTTTAATAATATATAATTTGTTCAAATTCATATGACAATGATAAGATTTCAAGAATCAACGCAATAAAAATTTAAATTTTTTAAAAAGTTGTACCTCTAATATATTTTGTAGCTAAAATATACTCTCTCCGTCCACTTGTATTTGTCATGTTGCGCTTTTCGAAAGTTCATTTGACTAATTTTCAAAGTTAAATCAGATTGTATTAATTCAATATTTTAAAAAATAAATTAAATATGCAAAATCTATACAAAAAGTACTATAAATTGTAATTTTTTGCCTATGAATATGATGAAAAAACACATTGTAAAATATTAGTTAAAATTCTTATAGTTTGACTCTAAAAAAGAAATCATAACAATTAAA
>NW_006238967.1:1011718-1020607 GCF_000226075.1 Solanum tuberosum
ATTTATTTATTTAAAATTAAGTTGTTAATTATTGTGACTTATAGTACTATTGTGCTTTTAACATCATTTTTATAAATAACATATGTTTCTTCTTTTATCTTAATTTATGTGGCACAATAGAATTTAGAGAGTTAATCATTTTTTTTATATGATTTTTCAATATTTGAATTTAATAATTACAATAATTATAGTACTTTTTATATAAACTTTAAATAATAAATGTTATTTCTTCTATCCTAGTTTATGTGACATTAATAGAATTTTGAGTGTCGATAATTTTTTAATACTATTTTTAAACATAAGTAATGAACAAGCAGTGGATTTTTCAAGAGTCAAATATTTTGTTACACGGGGCCCAATAAATGTTAATTTTTGTGTCTTAATTTATGTTATATCATGTAACTTGAGAAGTTATCGAATTTTTTATATGATTTTAAAAATATTTTAAGGTGTTATTATTATAATTTATACTTGTTTTATTACTCTCTTTGTTTCAATTTATGTGGCATAATATAGGATTTTCAAAAATTAACCTTTTATGTTTTTTAAACATATTAAATTGATTTTTTGTAATTTATAGTATCTTCTTAACATAATTTTTCAAATAATATATGTTACTTCTCATGTCTCAATTTATGTGGCATTGATAGATTTTTTGGAGTCAAGTGATTTTTTTAATTGTTAATTATTGTGATTTATAGTACTTTTTACGTTCAATTTAGAATAATATATATTTGTCATCTAACTCATTTTTTTTGTAGCACCAATAGAGTGTCAAGAGTCAATCAAATTTTCTTTTACATAGCTTTTAAATATTTATATTGTTAATTATTATTTCTAGTATTATTTATACAATTTTTTAAATTTATAATCAACAGACTTAGAGAAATAAATTTAATACAAAGAAAATACTAAATAGTAAATAATACAATTTTTTAAATTTATAATCAACATAAAGAATAATATTAGAGAAATAAATTTAATAAAAAGAAAATACTAAATAGTAAAGAAAAATATTACTATTACCACTTTACTACGTATATGTAGTAAAATAATATATATATATATATATAATAGAATGATACAATTTAACTTTAAAATATTAATTTTAATCTTAATAAAATTATTTATAGCTACATAAATATTTATCACTTGTTTTAGATCATAAATTTTAATTTTTTTTCTTTCTTAAACTCTGTGTCAAATTAAAATATAAAATAGAGGGGAGGGATAATATTAAGAGTAATATTTTAAGTACAAAAACACTTAAAAGGCTAAAGGTACCGTGTTAGAAAATGTGAGAGACCAAAATAAGGAAGAACTTGTCAAATAAAATTTTAATGGACCCCACTTTATTGGATGACTCTATTTAAAAAGTTGCATAAAGAGCGCGTGTAGTAAACATCTAAGTAAGGACCACACTTTGTAAAAAAACAGATAAAAAAAAGAGTAAAAAAGCACATGGCGCGTAGTAATTAAGTACCAGCGTAAAAAAACACATGGCACGTAATAATTAAGTACCAGCTGGGGTCCATAAGTCAGTGTAGTAGTACATTTTGAGAAAGGACGAATAAATAAATACATATATATGTGTTGGATTTTTGTCCAATAGAGCAATAAAATAATCATGATAGCAGCTGGTACAAGTCAATTACAGCGATTATTGTTGGTAATACCTAATTTACCCCTTGGTCGGCAAGCAGCAATGCCCTTTCATAATAACATAATTACTAATTTGCCCTTGATCGTCCTGGTCGTCTTCACTCTTCTATATAATAGAAATATATACTAGATGGTTCCAACATTTTAAATTTTATATAATTTTATTTGTTTAAATCCTTCTTAAAAATATGATTGAGATCTAAAATAGTAATAAATATTTCTGAATAATGTTGGTAGGAACATTGTCAAGCTTTGCAGAAATATATTGCGAATGGTTCTTGTACATATTACTATGCATTCATACCAAGCCAAGCAAATCATCAATGTAAATTTTCCAAATCAATCACAATAACTTAAGTCACAAATTTTATTTGACAAAATCAAAAGTTAATATTTTTATTATCTCTATGCTAAGTTTTCTCCATCCAATAAATCGATATCTTCACAAAAGAAGAAAAGAACCCACGTAAGAATAGAGAAGAGCAACAAATAGAAATGTTGACATGAATAACATATTAATGAAGTGTTTTCGATAGTTACATTGTTTTTGTTTGTTTAGTAAAAGTACATTAAATGGTGAGACTCAAAATTGCTATTGCCGACATCGGTCACCAACTTGCTCTTTTTTTTTAGATCTTGCAAATTTAGGGTGTGTTTGTTATGAAGGGAAAATGTTTTCCAATTTTCTCATGTTTGGTTGGGCTAAATGTTTTTTGGAAAATCAACTAATTTTCCTCAAATTTAAGGAAAATGACTCTATCAACTGTGCCATAACAATCACAATAACAAGTCCCTAACCTCTCATTGTTCAATCTGTTATCTTTTTCGTTCAAAAAATAAGAACAATAGTATACACCCTTTTTTTTTTTTTCTCATAATAAGATAATATATACCTCATTCTTATCTCTTTATAAAACTTTGTGAGATTACATTTTTATAATTTGACAGTTGATCTAATGTGAAGAATGACTTGTATGCAGCCTTTAGTGCCATATCATTTGTTTTTTATCTTTCGACACATGTTATAGAGGAACATTTTTTAATGGTACATCTACCTGAACTATTAAATCTAGAGACCTAACCTTTTGTTCAATTGCAAAAGAAGAATAACAATGATAAAAGGAATACATTTTAACCATTTTCTACAGGATGTAGTATGATTCAACATCTTCATAAATCAATCACAAAGACATGAATGGTGTCCCACCTTGACATTACATTTCAAGAATCTCCTGATCGGTTACATTTTGTGGAGACTTCTCTACTTTTGACTACTCAGTAAAAGCTAGCAACAATTGTACACTATCAGTCTCATCATCCTTTTATGTCAAAACAATCAATGGACTGCAGACATTACGTTATTTACACTTCAAAGAAGAAGTTGACAAAGAAATTGTTCCTCAAAGCCTGTTAAAAGAGTAAGGCAAAAGGCAATCATAAAGAATCACCTACTGCTACCATGCAACATGATGGTCTTTTTTGATAAATAAATACTACACAAATGATTCTACTGAAAAGATTCCAGAAGGAATTTGCTAATAAGAGCACAATAACGTGTAGTACAGATATAAGCTACCAATATTATTAGGTTAAAATCTTAATTACAACAGAAAATGACTTCTCAGAATTCCTTTTAACATGAAACTTATACACTTTACAACACTCAACCTCCTAGCTTCAACACCAATTTCTTTCAGATACATGGCTCCTGCTTGAAATGTCTCACCAGCATTCTCAAAAGTAAAAACTCAACAATCAGCTACAATGGCATTATTTGTCATCCCCATAACATCAGGATCATAGTATATTCAGATGTGCATCTGATTTTAAAATTACAAAGTTTAACATCATCGGTTATGACAAAAGTTTCTGCCTCATATACATTTCCTTTTCCAGTGCACCATCCCACCATACATAGAGTAGGGAACTGCTGACTTATAATTTTGAAATTCATTTTAACCTTGATACCTTGCTTTTAAGGGCGAAACAAAGATGATCAACAGTGATACGTGAAAACCAGAAAGGGCCTCTTGTTGTATGTTACTATATATAATAAAGATAAGAGAATGACAATAACTCTACTTACTTTGGAAGAATTCATAGAAACTGGAAGGAGTTTAGCATAGATTGCACGACAAAACGTATTGTAACAATATGATTCATTGCAGTTATTTTTTATATAGGAGAAAGAGAGCTTGAACTTGTTTTCTATAATGAACCTACAAAACACACGTAAATATGATAAAAATATAATCCAAATTCTTGATTCAACAATTGAGCGAGCTACAAACAAGATAAAATTTTGGGCTAGGTTTATTGTTCTTTACCAAAATAGACTTAGCAGATGAACCATATTTTACTAAATCAAGAGAGAATCAAGGGTGATATATATTTAGGTTTATTAATGGTGTTGTCCAAAATCTAAGACATTAATCGAGATAAAGGAAAACACTCATCTATTTCATCTTCTAGGTCAAATGGCATTAACATAATACATGAGCATGACCAGAAGTCCACCTCTATGGAATACTTTCATTTCTTAATTGGAAAGTTAAACTACATGGTGTCTGTGGCAAAATGTTAAAGAAAAGGGTAATGGAAAATGTCAGTATAAGTTCATTGGAGATATTGATTAATAGTAAATATTGATATACATTAGCATTACTCTAATGAAATAGTGAGAAAAGTTTATATTTCATGTACAGTATAAAATATCAGCCAATTTACAAGTTCATCAAAATCCTTTTCTTAGTAGATAAACCCACACGTAAATTTTGTGAAATAGTCTCGAAGAGTAGTTAAAGGGGCTGAGGTTGCTCCTGCTATAAATTAAGAGAATCATTAGAAGAAGTATTTCAAGGAGTAGTTAAGTGATCAGGAGATAATAACAAACTATTTGTGTTCACCCAAATGGCTTGAGATTGCCTTTGGCTTCTACATCTCTGAAACTTGTTTGGAGCAAGCTACCGAGTTCCTCTTCGCCCTTCATCACTCTCTATCTCCAACCCTTGACATTAGTTAGTTTGTGCTTTCCTTGCTTTCCATTTGAGTTTTCAAAGTTAAGGTCCCTTTTCCTTATCCTTTTTTTCTGCCTTACCTCCCCATCCCTTTCCTTGCCTCAACTACTACTCTTATCATTAATTTTCAAAATATCCAAAAGTTATCTTTATAAATCTTAAAGCTCTGAAATATAGAGAGTTAGTTTTTAAAATATTTTCTTCTAATCTATTTAGTGCCTCTTTGACTTCAAATATTGCAACATAATAGCTACTATTAAATAAGTAATGAGACGGAAAATATAAAAATCATATTCACACGAGTGGATTGAATTTCATCATGGGAAAATAAAATTATTCACCTTATAATGGTCAAATAGTGGAAACCTTTGAGCGTAGGCACAGCTAAATCAATTGCAGTATCAAAAGATTCGACTCCATATGAGTTGTATGTCACATTTCACGACCTAAAGATATGCAAGCATTTTTCAGATCAGAAAAAAAAAATATGACAGAAGCATAGGATGGAAGAAATCGAAACTGATAACATACATGCTTGGTGTTTACTCGCAGTGCCATTGAGTTCATTTAATATGTACTTCCTTGCCTCTGAGTTCTTGCACAAAGATGGAATTTTCAGATTTTTCTTTCAAACAATCCAATCATCAATTCTTCTTAAATATCTTAGTTAAGTAAAAGATTTAGGCTTTCTTTATACCCTAATTAGAGTACCAAAAGTATGTTTAAAGAATATTAGGGGTCTTACACACAAGAAAGCAGCCAAAACAATAGAGAATATCATAATCGGACATAACGTGAAAAACTATCTTACACTTATCTTTGACAAAAAAAAAGTCACAAGATTGGATAAAAATAAAATAAAATAGTGCATCAACATTTTAGTATAATTTTTTAAAGTAATTGAAACACTTGAAATATGAGTATTTGAAAAGGAATCATATGCTAATCTTATTAGATAAGTTATTCCTAGGATCATATTGCAATTCTCATTTAAAAAAAAGTCGTTCCTATCCCTTTTGCCCTCCTCTTACCTGAATTGATAATAGATAAATCCACCTTTTGTTTCTGATAAACGTAGTCCTATTTTGACTACTAAAAATCATCTTTCAGTTCACAATTTTGTACTCTTTCAGGTGTACCAGCAGCTATATATGTACCTACAACTACTGATAGAGACATGTATTGATGCAATTTTTATATAGGAAGCAACACTGATCGATTTCTAGAATTAACACCACTTCTATACCTCTATACTAACAACCAGTCAACCAACAAACACATTACAGTCCTCAACTCCAAATGTCGAACTAAATTTTCTCAGGAAAATGAAAGAATTTCAACTACAATTATTGCATAGGTTTAGACTATAATGTATAATAGATGCATAATTAATAAATAAAGATATCAATTAAGTTAGAAACTTTAATACCTCAATTTGTTGCTGTAAAGATATCTAATGGGCCTCAAGTTGAGCCTTTGGAATACCAAGGTCGTTAGCACCTGGTATTGAAAAAGGAGAAAACAAATTGTGGATATTGAGCAAAGGGTACATATGCTAATTGATCATGCAATAATTATTTATTCAATGCTGTTCCCCATTTGAGAGCACATTGGCAGAACTGGCCACTTGACTATAAGACGGTGAAACTGGAGCATATCCAGGAGACCTGCAAGAAACCTGTTTTCTTTTATTGTCATATTTCTCTCACAGTCAAAAATAAATAAATAAGGTAGTGAATCTTGTATAAATATATATAATAAGTTAAGATTTTTCAAAGCCGATGCAATGTGAATCCTACAAGCTTTGAATCAAGTGCCGATGTGTTCTTATACACATAACACAAATATATTACAATTGAAATACATCAAAATTCTCATATTGTGAACATTATAACTTATACATACATGAAATCATGAAATCTCCTGATATATGTAGTTGACTGAGCAACAAAAGATAATCTCACTCTTTTATAGGAAAGAGTCACGATCTCCACACAACAATAAGTACATGTGTATGTTAAAATACAATATGGTCAACTCTCAACATTAAGTAGTTAAAGTTTCTATACATACCACTGACTCTATATGAATCATTTATCATATATGTGCAAACATATATAAAGATAAAGAGTATAACCACTATCAAACTTATACATAGCTAAATTAGCGTACCTTAGAAAATGACACAGTAGCAACTCAACAGAAAAACTGAGTTGATAGGCATTTCAAGACTCTAATGTTAGAACCTCCAAAGATGATATTGGAAGCGAAAAATTGGATTTGGTGTGGCATTTACATGTCAAATCAAAATTTCTTTGGTGGAAAGCTTCGAAATCCACCATTTTTTAAGCTTGGATCTCAGTTTAGATTTTTCATTTCGAAGTTTTCTGGATGATTAAAAACTAAATCTAACTTGATGATAACATTTTAACATTAAATTTGTCAATACGTAGTTGACACTAGTGATAATTGTTCAAGTCTCCGTTAATTAAGGTACATTTTTTGTTGATGAACTCGAGTTGGATATGATAAGGTCAACAGAGAGACGCATGTGAAAATATAATGATTGAGAATATACATATGCTTTATTATTTTTTTCAATTAAAAACTATATAGATTGTTTGTTGCAAAAATCTATTATAGAAGATGAATCTGTTATGTCCTTTGTACTTATTGTGTGTCAATGTTCACTATGCTTAACAGGATGGGGATGTATTAAATGGTCTACATTGTTGTTGTCATGTTAGCCGCTTCAATTGATTCCATGAATAGGTTAGCTTATTCGGATGGGATTTTTGTGTTGGTTAATCCACATTGTAGGAAGAATACCATTAAGGTGTTTGAGTATTTGATAATGCTAATGCCCGTTAATATTTTAATTGAGGCAGTTATGCTAGTAAAGAGGATAAAGAGAGCGATTAAAGAGTGAAAGTAAAACGAAAAGAGCAAGAAAATGGAGACGCAGGTAAAAATCAAAATGAATTTAGCAAATTCGCTTGGTTTGTTAAATCAACTTGAGACTTGAGACAACCAAAAAAAATTTGAATGGAAAGCATACCTGATGTCACAAGAATGAGGAAAAGACGAAGAGAAAGTTCTTATTTGTCGTGGAGTTCTACAAGTTCTTGGCTTCTGTTTATTTTGTTCTCTTGGGAGGAGAAAGAGAAACAGATACTTCTAGACTGTACTTCTAAGTTCTAGGTTGCTCTTTAATCCTATGACACATTACCATTTTGCCCTTCAATAATATAAGATTTTTCAGAATTGCCCTTGGTCGTTCTGGTCATCTTCACTCTTCTATATAATATAAATATAAATATATATATAATATAATATATATAAATAGATAGAAATATAATAAAAAGAAAATTTATAAAAAAAAATGCAAGTTTTTTTTAAAATTTTAGTTTTAATTAATAATCTAGTATTTTTTTTAATTATAATTTATTATTAGCTACTTAATTTTTTTGTTAGTTCAAAAAATAATTAAATAATATTTTTATTATTATATTATATTATATTGTATTGTATCAAGAAGGCATAAATTTGTGCAATGAGTTAAAACTCTCAAGACAACTTAAGATGGATAAGCTTAGAGAAAAATATCAATTAGGAGAATTTTTGTACTCAATTCGGTTTACCGGATGCTTCAAAAAGCACCAACCGAGAAACTCCTAAATCAGAATCTCACAGATCTCATCATAAGAAAAGAAGATCTAGAAGAAGGACTAGAGAAGAAAGAGATGAGCGTAAGGCTCATCGTAAATCTCATAGATTTACCAAGAATAGGTCAAGGCGAGATCTTGATAAGATTAAGTGTTATAAATGTGGAAAATTTGGCATATAGCTCCAAATTGTAAGCTGGAAAAGCTTAAGACTCTAGAACTTGATGATGATATTCAAGAGAAGATTTATAGTTTTCTATATACTTCTGGTTCCGAATCAGATTATGATGATTCTGAAGCAAGTTATACCACAGAAGATGAGCAACTTGAATCTTCTAATAAGGTGCAACAAGATTCGAACGATGCTTGCAAATGTCATGGTGATAGTTGTCACTGTGAACATGATGAATTCTACAAGCTTCAATCTCAATTCGAAGACATGAATATGTTCACCATCACTGCAGACAATGTAATAGAACTTCTAAAGGAAGTTACTGATAATACTCTTCGTGAAAAGATCATTCAATTGGCTGCTAGTAAAACTA
>NW_006238967.1:1023735-1024188 GCF_000226075.1 Solanum tuberosum
AGTGAGAATGTTTATAACTTCTCTAAAATGATTATAAAACAGATCATCCCTATTAAAGATTGGGGTATCTCCTCAATGACAGAAAGACAATTTAGTCTTAACAAAGTCATGGTATACTTTACATATTGGGATTATATTCAGGCATTTAATAAAGTCCTCTGTTATAACAGTGAGAGGCATAAACATACTTGGTTTATAAAAGTATGTGCCAAGATATTTGCTAACCCTATACCAAATTGGTTTTTAAACTGGTGGTCATACCACGGGCCAACCATCAAAATATTGCCCGAACCATTTCTCAAGTTATACAAAGAATGGGTTAAGATTTCCCCAGATCTCAACAAGTTATATCATCAAGAACATAGTTGTTATTTTCAACAAATTGAACAAATATACTTTTTTATAGAATTCTCTGTTCCATGGATTCATAAATGGGTTCCGGAAGTAGATTTC